>NC_088424.1:54796812-54839312 GCF_034236695.1 Oncorhynchus nerka
CCCTGTATATAGCCTCCACATTGACTCTGTACCGTAACCCCTGTATATAGCCTCCACATTGACTCTGTACCGGTACCCCCTGTATATAGCCTCCACATTGACTCTGTACCGTAACACCCTGTATATAGCCTCCACATTGACTCTGTACCGTAACCCCCTGTATATAGCCTCCACATTGACTCTGTACCGTAACACCCTGTATATAGCCTCCACATTGACTCTGTACCGTAACACCCTGTATATAGCCTCCACATTGACTCTGTACCGTAACCCCTGTATATAGCCTCCACATTGACTCTGTACCGTAACACCCTGTATATAGCCTCCACATTGACTCTGTACCGTAACACCCTGTATATAGCCTCCACATTGACTCTGTACCGTAACACCCTGTATATAGCCTCCACATTGACTCTGTACCGTAACACCCTGTATATAGCCTCCACATTGACTCTGTACCGTAACACCCTGTATATAGCCTCCACATTGGCACTGTACCGTAACACCCTGTATATAGCCTCCACATTGACTCTGTACCGTAACACCCTGTATATAGTCTCCACATTGACTCTGTACCGGTAACACCCTGTATATAGCCTCCACATTGACTCTGTACCGTAATACCCTGTATATAGCCTCCACATTGACTCTGTACCGTAACACCCTGTATATAGCCTCCACATTGACTCTGTACCGTAACACCCTGTATATAGCCTCCACATTGACTCTGTACCGTAACACCCTGTATATAGCCTCCACATTGACTCTGTACCGTAACACCCTGTATATAGCCTCCACATTGACTCTGTACCGTAACACCCTGTATATAGCCTCCACATTGACTCTGTACCGTAACACCCTGTATATAGCCTCCACATTGACTCTGTACCGTAACCCCTGTATATAGCCTCCACATTGACTCTGTACCGTAACACCCTGTATATAGCCTCCACATTGACTCTGTACCGTAACACCCTGTATATAGCCTCCACATTGACTCTGTACCGTAACACCCTGTATATAGCCTCCACATTGACTCTGTACCGGTACCCCCTGTATATAGCCTCCACATTGACTCTGTACCGTAACACCCTGTATATAGCCTCCACATTGACTCTGTACCGTAACACCCTGTATATAGCCTCCACATTGACTCTGTACCATAATACCCTGTATATAGCCTCCACATTGACTCTGTACCGTAACACCCTGTATATAGCCTCCACATTGACTCTGTACCGTAACACCCTGTATATATTGTTATTTTTTACTGCTCCTTTTTAATTACTTTTTACTTTTATCTCTTATTCTTAACCGTATTTTTGGAAACTGCACTGTTGGTTCGGGGCTCGTAAGCATTTCACTGTAAGATCTACACCTGTTGTTTAAAATGGGATTTGATTTGATTAGTATTGGGAAATGGGATTACCATGACAACAATATTAATGAGAATGATACATACATTAAATCAATAGTAGTAGACCAGTCTCAACCTGAGAAGACAAACATTGAAAAGAGCAATACATTGCACTTTTCAATGGTAGTAGACCAGTGTCAACATGACTGAGAAGTATATGATTGGTATGAAAGACAAAACAAAACCAGATGGGAAATTTTACATTACTTTGCACTTTTCACTGGCTGTATTCAGGTTGTGGCAGGTATTTGACTGAAAAACCAAAAACAAAGACCAAAACACTGTTCACTGTTAATAAATATATAATTTATAATATAATGTTGTTTAAAATATATTTAATTTGATATAATATATAATAAATGGGATTAATATAATATAATATACATATATAATATAATATATATATAATATATATAATATAATATAATATATATAATCATAATATATATATATAATATAATATCATATAATATATAATATAATATAATATATAATAATATACATATATAATATAATATATAATATACATATAATATAATATATAATATAATATAGATATATAATATAATATATAATATATAATATATAATATTTGTAATATATAATATAACCATATCTCTATAATATATAATATAATATAATGGGCATATAGGTTTAATCTATAATATAATATATAATATATAATATATAATATAATATATTATATAATATATAATATAATTAATATATAATATATAATATAATATAATATAATATATAATATAATATAATGGGTAATAGGTTTATAATATAATATATAATATATAAATATAAATAGACTTTCCTTCATCTTTATAGTTTCTAAGGTTTGTACTGATGATAATTTTGGGAAATAAATATTCTCTTAGGTCCAGTATTTGTCACAGTGTCTGGAAATGCAGGTTTGTCTGTGATGACCGGTCTAGCTATAGCCAGACTGTCCTCTCTGGGAAGCCAGGTTTGTCTGTGACGACCGGTCTCTATAGCCAGACTGTCTTCTCTGGGCAGCCAGGTTTGTCTGTGATGACTGGTCTCTATAGCCAGACTGTCCTCTCTGGGCAGCCAGGTTTGTCTGTGATGACCGGTCTCTATAGCCAGACTGTCCTCTCTGGGAAGCCAGGTTTGTCTGTGATGACCGGTCTCTATAGCCAGACTGTCCTCTCTGGGAAGCCAGGTTTGTCTGTGATGACCGGTCTCTATAGCCAGACTGTCCTCTCTGGGCAGCCAGGTTTGTCTGTGACGACCGGTCTCTATAGCCAGACTGTCCTCTCTGGGCAGCCAGGTTTGTCTGTGATGACTGGTCTCTATAGCCAGACTGTCCTCTCTGGGCAGCCAGGTTTGTCTGTGACGACCGGTCTCTATAGCCAGACTGTCCTCTCTGGGCAGCCAGGTTTGTCTGTGATGACTGGTCTCTATAGCCAGACTGTCCTCTCTGGGCAGCCAGGTTTGTCTGTGATGACCGGTCTCTATAGCCAGACTGTCCTCTCTGGCAGCCAGGTTTGTCTGTGACGACCGGTCTCTATAGTCAGACTGTGCTCTCTGGGCAGCCACCTTGTCTGTGTTTGACTCAGTTTTCTATAGCCAGTGTCTAGTCTGCCACCATGTACTGTCTGTTTAGAGACAAATACCATTGAAGTTTACTTAGAGGTTGTTGTCTTTCCAATAGGTGGTATAGCCAGACTGTCCTTTGGGCATGATTTGTTGTGGCCAGATTTTCTAGCCAGCTGTCCTGGGCTCTATGGGCAGTTGGTTTGTTGTGACGACCGGTCCCTATAGCCAGCTGACTGGGCAGCCAGGTTTGTCTCTCTCTCTCTCTCTCTATAGCCAGACCCTCCTTCTGGGCAGCCAGGTTCCCTCTGTGTCAAAAGTGTGAAATGCCAGACTGTCTTTTCTAAGCCATTCTTGTCTGTGAGTTCTAAATCTCTTAGCCAGACTGTCTAAATCTGGATAGTTCCAGTTTAAATCTGTGATAGTTCTATAAATCTGTTGGGATAGTTCTAAATCTGTTGATAGTTCTAAAGCCAGACTGTTCCTATCTGGGAAGCCAGGTTTGTCTGTGATGAGTTCTAAATAGCCAGACTGTTCTCTCTGGGAAGCCAGGTTTAAATCTGTGATACCGGTCTCTATAGCCAGACTGTCCTAAATCTGGGAAGCCAGGTTTGTCTGTGATGACCGGTTCTAAATAGCCAGACTGTCCTAAATCTGGGAAGCCATAGTTTGTCTGTTGATGAGTTCTAAATCTGTTTATAGCCAGACTGTTGATATTTCTAAATCTGTTTATAGTTCTGAAATCTGTTGATAGTTCTAAATCCAGACTGTTCTAAATCTGGGCAGCCAGGTTTGTCTGTTGATAGTTCTATAGCCAGACTGTCCTAAATCTGGGCAGCCAGTTCTAAATCTGTTGATACTGTCTTATAGTTCTAACTGGTCTCTATAGCCAGACTGTCCTAAATCTGGGTTGCCAGGTTTGTCTGTGATGACTGGTTCTATAGCCAGACTGTCCTAAATCTGCAGCCAGGTTTGTCTGTGATGACTGGTTCTAAATCTGCCAGACTGTCCTAAATCTGGGCAGCCAGGTTTGTCTAAATCTGACCGGTTAGTTCTAAACCAGTTGTAGTTCATAGTTCTAAGTCTTGATAGTTCTAAATCTGTTTAGTTCTCAGTTTTGATATCAGTTCTAAATGGTCAGATAGTCTGCCACCATGTACTGTCTGTTTAGAGACAAATACCATTGAAGTTTACTTAGATGTGTTGTAGTGTCTTTCCAATAGGTGGTTATTTTTATTTTCATAGTTCTAAATCTGTTGATGATTTCTGGGCCTGTTTTTCTGACTGCTGTCCTGATAGTTCTAAATGGGGTTGGTTTAAATCTGTTGTTAGTTCTAAATCTGTTGATAGTTCTAAATCAGTTGTTAGTTGAGGGGCTCTCTGTTCATAGTTCTAAATCTCCCATCCTCTCCCTCTGTGTCAAAAGTTGAAATCTGTTTGTCTGTCTTTTCTAAGTTCTAAATCTGTTGATAGTTCTAAATCTGTTGATATTTCTGTTGATAGTTCTAAATCTGTTGATGTTCATAGTTCTAAATCTGTTGATAGTTCATAGTTCTAAATCTGTTCATAGTTCTAAATCTGTTCATAGTTCTAAATCTGTTGTTAGTTCTAAATCTGTTGATAGTTCTATATCTGTTGATAGTTCTAAATCTGTTGTTAGTTCTAAATCTGTTGATAGTTCATAGTTCTAAATCTGTTGTTAGTTCTAAATCTGTTGATGATAGTTCTAAATCTGTTGATAGTTCATAGTTCTAAATCTGTTGTTAGTTCTAAATCTGTTGATAGTTCATAGTTCTAAATCTGTTGATAGTTCTAAATCTGTTGATAGTTCTAAATCTGTTCATAGTTCTAAATCTGTTGATAGTTCTAAATCTGTTGATAGTTCTATATCTGTTGATAGTTCTAAATCTGTTGTTAGTTCTAAATCTGTTGATAGTTCTAAATCTGTTCATAGTTCTAAATCTGTTGATAGTTCTAAATCTGTTGATAGTTCTAAATCTGTTGATAGTTCTAAATCTGTTGTTAGTTCTAAATCTGTTGATAGTTCTAAATCTGTTGTTAGTACTATATCTGTTGATAGTTCTAAATCTGTTGATAGTTCTAAATCTAAGGCCTACGTAATCCAGAGGGCTTTACTCAGAGGTGAAACCTCAATGCTGGATGAACAGATTTTTGTGAGAGTTTAATCTGATTCAGACAAAGATTTTATAATATTTGAGGGATTCATCACTCCAGAGAACGTATTTCCAAACTGACTTGTTGGAAAGGTGGCATCCTATGACAGTGCCACGTTGAAATTCACTGAGCTCTTCAGTAAGGCCATTCTACTGCAAATGTTTGTCTATGGAGATTGCATGGCTGGGTGCTCAATTTTATACACCTGTCTGCAACGGGTGTGACTGAAATACCCGAATCCACTCATTTGAAGGGGTGTCATCATACTGCTGTATATATAGTGTAGTTAGTCTACACACTGCTGTATATATAGTGTAGTTAGTCCACATACTGCTGTATATATAGTGTAGTTAGTCTACACACTGCTGTATATATAGTGTAGTTAGTCTACATACTGCTGTATATATAGTGTAGTTAGTCATCATACTGCTGTATATATAGTGTAGTTAGTCCACATACTGCTGTATATATAGTGTAGTTAGTCCACATACTGCTGTAGTTAGTCCACATACTGCTGTATATATAGTGTAGTTAGTCCACATACTGCTGTATATATAGTGTAGTTAGTCCACATACTGCTGTATAGATAGTGTACTTAGTCATTTACATTTACATTTACGTCATTTAGCAGACGCTCTTATCCAGAGCGACTTACAAATTGGTGCATTCACCTTATGACATCCAGTGGAACAGTAGTGCATCTAAATCTTTTAAGGGGGGGGTGAGAGGGATTACTTTATCCTATCCTAGGTATTCCTTAAAGAGGTGGGGTTTCAGGTGTCTCCGGAAGGTGGTGATTGACTCCGCTGTCCTGGCGTCGTGAGGGAGTTTGTTCCACCATTGGGGGGCCAGAGCAGCGAACAGTTTTGACTGGGCTGAGCGGGAACTGTACTTCCTCAGTGGTAGGGAGGCGAGCAGGCCAGAGGTGGATGAACGCAGTGCCCTTGTTTGGGTGTAGGGCCTGATCAGAGCCTGGAGGTACTGAGGTGCCGTTCCCCTCACAGCTCCGTAGGCAGGCACCATGGTCTTGTAGCGGATGCGAGCTTCAACTGGAAGCCAGTGGAGAGAGCGGAGGAGCGGGGTGACGTGAGAGAACTTGGGAAGGTTGAACACCAGACGGGCTGCGGCGTTCTGGATGAGTTGTAGGGGTTTAATGGCACAGGCAGGGAGCCCAGCCAACAGCGAGTTGCAGTAATCCAGACGGGAGATGACGAGTGCCTGGATTAGGACCTGCGCCGCTTCCTGTGTGAGGCAGGGTCGTACTCTGCGGATGTTGTAGAGCATGAACCTACAGGAACGGGCCACCGCCTTGATGTTAGTTGAGAACGACAGGGTGTTGTCCAGGATCACGCCAAGGTTCTTAGCGCTCTGGGAGGAGGACACAATGGAGTTGTCAACCGTGATGGCGAGATCATGGAACGGGCAGTCCTTCCCCGGGAGGAAGAGCAGCTCCGTCTTGCCGAGGTTCAGCTTGAGGTGGTGATCCGTCATCCACACTGATATGTCTGCCAGACATGCAGAGATGACGATTCGCCACCTGATCATCAGAAGGGGGAAAGGAGAAGATTAATTGTGTGTCGTCTGCATAGCAATGATAGGAGAGACCATGTGAGGTTATGACAGAGCCAAGTGACTTGGTGTATAGCGAGAATAGGAGAGGGCCTAGAACAGAGCCCTGGGGGACACCAGTGGTGAGAGCACGTGGTGTGGAGACGGATTCTCGCCACGCCACCTGGTAGGAGCGACCTGTCAGGTAGGACGCAATCCAAGCGTGGGCCGCGCCGGAGATGCCCAACTCGGAGAGGGTGGAGAGGAGGATCTGATGGTTCACAGTATCGAAGGCAGCCGATAGGTCTAGAAGGATGAGAGCAGAGGAGAGAGAGTTAGCTTTAGCAGTGCGGAGCGCCTCCGTGATACAGAGAAGAGCAGTCTCAGTTGAATGACTAGTCTTGAAACCTGACTGTTTTGGATCAAGAAGGTCATTCTGAGAGAGATAGCGGGAGAGCTGGCCAAGGACGGCACGTTCAAGAGTTTTGGAGAGAAAAGAAAGAAGGGATACTGGTCTGTAGTTGTTGACATCGGAGGGATCGAGTGTAGGTTTTTTCAGAAGGGGTGCAACTCTCGCTCTCTTGAAGACGGAAGGGACGTAGCCAGCGGTCAGGGATGAGTTGATGAGCGAGGTGAGGTAAGGGAGAAGGTCTCCGGAAATGGTCTGGAGAAGAGAGGAGGGGATAGGGTCAAGCGGGCAGGTTGTTGGGCGGCCGGCCGTCACAAGACGCGAGATTTCATCTGGAGAGAGGGGGAGAAAGAGGTCAGAGCACAGGGTAGGGCAGTGTGAGCAGAACCAGCGGTGTCGTTTGACTTAGCAAACGAGGATCGGATGTCGTCGACCTTCTTTTCAAAATGGTTGACGAAGTCATCTGCAGAGAGGGAGGAGGGGGGAGGGGGAGGAGGATTCAGGAGGGAGGAGAAGGTTGCAAAGAGCTTCCTAGGGTTAGAGGCAGATGCTTGGAATTTAGAGTGGTAGAAAGTGGCTTTAGCAGCAGAGAGAGAAGAGGAAAATGTAGAGAGGAGGGAGTGAAAGGATGTCAGGTCCGCAGGGAGGCGAGTTTTCCTCCATTTCCGCTCGGCTGCCCGGAGCCCTGTTCTGTGAGCTCGCAATGAGTCGTTGAGCCACGGAGCGGGAGGGGAGGACCGAGCCGGCCTGGAGGATAGGGGACATAGAGAGTCAAAGGATGCAGAAAGGGGAGGAGAGGAGGGTTGAGGAGGCAGAATCAGGAGATAGGTTGGAGAAGGTTTGAGCAGAGGGAAGAGATGATAGGATGGAAGAGGAGAGAGTAGCGGGGGAGAGAGAGCGAAGGTTGGGACGGCGCGATACCATCCGAGTAGGGGCAGTGTGGGAAGTGTTGGATGAGAGCGAGAGGGAGAAGGATACAAGGTAGTGGTCGGAGACTTGGAGGGGAGTTGCAATGAGGTTAGTGGAAGAACAGCATCTAGTAAAGATGAGGTCGAGCGTATTTCCTGCCTTGTGAGTAGGGGGAAGGTGAGAGGGTGAGGTCAAAAGAGGAGAGGAGTGGAAAGAAGGAGGCAGAGAGGAATGAGTCAAAGGTAGACGTGGGGAGGTTAAAGTCGCCCAGAACTGTGAGAGGTGAGCCGTCCTCAGGAAAGGAGCTTATCAAGGCATCAAGCTCATTGATGAACTCTCCGAGGGAACCTGGAGGGCGATAAATGATAAGGATGTTAAGCTTGAAAGGGCTGGTAACTGTGACAGCATGGAATTCAAAGGAGGCGATAGACAGATGGGTAAGGGGAGAAAGCGAGAATGACCACTTGGGAGAGATGAGGATCCCGGTGCCACCACCCCGCTGACCAGAAGCTCTCGGGGTGTGCGAGAACACGTGGGCAGACGAAGAGAGAGCAGTAGGAGTAGCAGTGTTGTCTGTGGTGATCCATGTTTCCGTCAGTGCCAAGAAGTCGAGGGACTGGAGGGAGGCATAGGCTGAGATGAACTCTGCCTTGTTGGCCGCAGATCGGCAGTTCCAGAGGCTACCGGAGACCTGGAACTCCACGTGGGTCGTGCGCGCTGGGACCACCAGATTAGGGTGGCCGTGGCCACGCGGTGTGGAGCGTTTGTATGGTCTGTGCAGAGAGGAGAGAACAGGGATAGACAGACACATAGTTGACAGGCTACACAAGAGGCTACGCTAATGCAAAGGAGATTGGAATGACAAGTGGACTACACGTCTCGAGTGTTCAGAAAGTTAAGCTTACGTAGCAAGAATCTTATTGACTAAAATGATTAAAATGATATAGTACTGCTGAAGTAGGCTAGCTGGCAGTGTCTGCGTTGTTGACACTACACTAATCAAGTCGTTCCGTTGAGTGTAATGGTTTCTACTGTGCTACTGTGCTGCTATTCGGGGCTAGCTGGCTAGCTAGCAGTGTTGATTTACGTTACGTTGCGTTAAAAGAACAACAATAGCTGGCTAGCTAACCTAGGAAATCGCTCAAGACTACACAATTATCTTTGATACAAAGACGGCTATGTAGCTAGCTATGTAGCTAGCTACGATCAAACAAATCAAGCCGTTGTACTGTAATGAAATGAAAAATGTGATACTACCTGTGGAGCGAAGCGAAATGCGACCGGATTGTTGAGTGCGGAAGTTCTGTTACGTTAAGGACGACGAATAGCTGGCTAGCTAACCTCGGTAAATTAAGATAATCACTCTAAAACTACACACTCAAAACTACACAATTATCTTGGATACGAAGACAGCAAAGACAACTATGTAGCTAGCTAACACTACACTAAACACTACACTAATCAAGTCGTTCAGTTGAGTGGAAGTTGTGCTGCTAATCGGTAGACGGTGGACTAGCTAACGGTAGACGTTAGCTAGCTAGCTAGCTGCAGGGCGGTGTAGACTGCGTTAGGACGACGAAATACGATAATTACGCAATTATCTATGATACAAAGACGGCGTACTCATCGTACTGCTGTATAGATAGTGTAGTTAGTCCACATACTGCTGTATAGATAGTGTAGTTAGTCTACACACTGCTGTATATATAGTGTACTTAGTCATCATACTGATGTATAGATAATGTAGTTAGTCCACATACTGCTGTATAGATAGTGTAGTTAGTCCACATACTGCTGTATAGATAGTGTAGTTAGTCCATATACTGCTGTGTAGTTAGTCCACATACTGCTGTATAGATAATGTAGTTAGTCCACATACTGCTGTATAGATAGTGTAGTCAGTCCACATACTGCTGTATAGATAGTGTTGTTAGTCCACATACTGCTGCATAGTTAGTCCTACATACTGCTGTATATACAGTGTAGCTTTCTTCAGTTATGAAGAAACAATAGAGAGGAAAATAATACTGTTGAGACATCGATCACTATAGGATCACCACCAGACTAGATCACCACCAGACTGTAAAGGATCACCACCAGACTAGATCACCACCAGACTAGATCACCACCAGACTGTAGAGGATCACCACCAGACTAGATCACCACCAGACTGTAAAGGATCACCACCAGACTAGATCACCACCAGACTGTAGAGGATCACCACCAGACTGTAGAGGATCACCACCAGACTAGATCACCACCAGACTGTAAAGGATCACCACCAGACTGTAGAGAATCACCACCAGACTAGATCACCACCAGACTGTAAAGGATCACCACCAGACTAGATCACCACCAGACTGTAAAGGATCACCACCAGACTGTAGAGGATCACCACCAGACTAGATCACCACCAGACTAGATCTCCACCAGACTGTAGAGGATCACCACCAGACTAGATCACCACCTGACTGTAAAGGATCACCACCAGATTGTACAGGATCACCACCAGACTAGAGGATCACCACCAGACTAGAGGATCACCACCAGACTAGAGGATCACCACCAGACTAGAGGATCACCACCAGACTGTAGAGGATCACCACCAGACAAGATCACCACCAGACTAGATCACCACCAGACTAGATCACCACCAGACTAAATCACCACCAGACTAGAGGATCACCACCAGACTAGATCACCACCAGACTGTAGACCACCAGACTAGATCACCACCAGCCTAGATCACCACCAGACTAGATCACCACCAGACTGTAGAGGATCACATCACCCAGACTGTAGAGGATCACCACCAGACTAGATCACCACCAGACTAGATCACCACCAGACTAGATCTCCACCAGACTGTAGAGGATCACCACCAGACTAGAGGATCACCACCAGACTAGAGGATAGATCACCACCAGACTAGATCACCACCAGCCTAAGATCACCACCAGACCTAGATCACCACCAGACTAGATCACCACCAGACTGTAGAGGCTCACCACCATCACCACCAGACTGTAAAGGATCACCACCAGACTAGATCACCACCAGAATAGAGGATCACCACCAGACTAGATCACCACCAGACTAGATCACCACCAGACTAGATCACCACCAGACTAGATCTCCACCAGACTGTAGAGGATCACCACCAGACTGTAGAGGATCACCACCAGACTGTAGAGGATCACCACCAGACTAGATCACCACCAGACTGTAGAGGATCACCACCAGACTAGATCACCACCAGACTGTAAAGGATCACCACCAGACTGTAGAGGATCACCACCAGACTAGATCACCACCAGACTGTAGAGGATCACCACCAGACTACATCACCACCAGACTGTAAAGGATCACCACCAGACTGTAAAGGATCACCACCAGACTAGATCACCACCAGACTGTAAAGGATCACCACCAGACTAGATCACCACCAGACTAGATCACCACCAGACTAGAGGATCACCACCAGACTAGAGGATCACCACCAGACTAGAGGATCACCACCAGACTAGATCACAACCAGACTGTAGAGGATCACCACCAGACTGTAGAGGATCACCACCAGACTAGATCACCACCAGACTAAATCACCACCAGACTAGATCTCCACCAGACTGTAGAGGATCACCACCAGACTAGATCACCACCAGACTGTAGACCACCAGACTAGATCACCACCAGCCTAGATCACCACCAGACTAGATCTCCACCAGACTGTAGAGGATCACCACCAGACTAGAGGATCACCACCAGACTAGATCACCACCAGACTAGATCTCCACCAGACTGTAGAGGATCACCACCAGACTGTAGAGGATCACCACCAGACTAGATCACCACCAGACTAGATCACCATCAGACTGTAGAGGATCACCACCAGACTAGATCACCATCAGACTGTAGAGGATCACCACCAGACTGTAGAGGTCCTGGGTCCCTGTTACAGTACTGGTCTGTGTAGTCCTGGGTCCCTGTTACAGTACTGGTCTGTGTAGTCCTGGTCCCTGTTACAGTACTCGTCTGTGTAGTCCTGGGTCCCTGTTACAGTACTGGTCTGTATAGTCCTGGGTCCCTGTTACAGTACTGGTCTGTGTAGTCTTGGGTCCCTGTTACAGTACTGGTCTGTGTAGTCCTGGTCCCTGTTACAGTACTGGTCTGTGTAGTCCTGGGTCCCTGTTACAGTACTGGTCTGTGTAGCCCTGGGTCCCTGTTACAATACTGGTCTGTGTAGTCCTGGGTCCCTGTTACAGTACTGGTCTGTGTAGTCCTGGGTCCCTGTTACAGTACTGATCTGTATAGTCCTGGGTCCCTGTTACAGTACTGGTCTGTGTAGTCCTGGGTCCCTGTTACAGTACTGGTCTGTGTAGTCCTGGGTCCCTGTTACAGTACTGGTCTGTGTAGTCCTGGGTCCCTGTTACAGTACTGGTCTGTGTAGTCCTGGGTCCCTGTTATAATACTGGTCTGTGTAGTCCTGGTCTAAATCACCACCAGACTGTAAAGGATCACCACCAGACTAGATCACCACCAGACTAGATCTCCACCAGACTGTAGAGGATCACCACCAGACTAGATCTCCACCAGACTAGATCACCACCAGACTAGAGGATCACCACCAGACTGTAGAGGATCACCACCAGACTGTAGAGGATCACCACCAGACTAGATCTCCACCAGACTAGATCACCACCAGACTAGAGGATCACCACCAGACTGTAGAGGATCACCACCAGACTAGATCACCACCAGACTAGATCACCACCAGACTAGAGGATCACCACCAGACTGTAGAGGATCACCACCAGACTGTAGAGGATCACCACCAGACTGTAGAGGATCACCACCAGACTGTACAGGATCACCACCAGACTGTAGAGGATCACCACCAGACTGTAGAGGATCACCACCAGACTGTACAGGATCACCACCAGACTGTAGAGGATCACCACCAGACTGTAGAGGATCACCACCAGACTGTAGAGGATCACCACCAGACTAGATCTCCACCAGACTGTAAAGGATCACCACCAGACTGTAGAGGATCACCACCAGACTAGATCTCCACCAGACTGTACAGGATCACCACCAGACTGTAGAGGATCACCACCAGACTGTAGAGGCTCACCACCAGACTGTAGAGGATCACCACCAGACTGTAGAGGATCACCACCAGACTAGATCTCCACCAGACTGTAAAGGATCACCACCAGACTAGATCACCACCATACTGTAGAGGATCACCACCAGACTAGATCTCCACCAGGCTGTAGAGGATCACCACCAGACTGTAGAGGATCACCACCAGACTGTAGAGGATCACCACCAGACTAGATCACCACCAGACTAAATCACCACCAGACTAGAGGATCACCAGGCTGTAGAGGATCACCACCAGACTAGATCACCACCAGACTAGATCACCACCAGGCTGTAGAGGATCACCACCAGACTAAATCACCACCAGAATAGATCACCACCAGGCTGTAGAGGATCACCACCAGACTAGATCTCCACCAGGCTGTAGAGGATCACCACCAGACTAGATCACCACCAGACTGTAGAGGATCACCACCAGACTAGATCACCACCAGACTGTAGAGGATCACCACCAGACTGTAAAGGATCACCACCAGAATAGATCACCACCAGACTAGATCACCACCAGACTGTAGAGAATCACCACCAGAATAGATCACCACCAGGCTGTAGAGGATCACCACCAGACTAGATCACCACCAGGCTGTAGAGGATCACCACCAGACTAGATCTCCACCAGGCTGTAGAGGATCACCACCAGACTAGATCACCACCAGGCTGTAGAGGATCACCACCAGACTAGATCACCACCAGACTGTAGAGGATCACCACCAGACTAGATCTCCACCAGACTGTAGAGGATCACCACCAGACTAGATCACCACCATACCTAGGATCACCACCAGACTAGATCTCCACCAGACTGTAGAGAATCACCACCAGACTAGAGGATCACCACCAGACTAGATCACCACCAGACTGTAGAGGATCACCACCAGACTAGTAGAAGGATCACCACCAGACTGTAGAGGATCACCAGAATAGACCAGACTAGATCACCACCATACTGTAGAGGATCACCAACAGACTAGATCTCCACCAGACTGTAGACCACCAGACTAGATCACCACCAGACTAGATCACCCCCAGACTAGATAACCACCAGACTAGATCACCACCAGACTGTAGAGGATCACCACCAGACTAGATCACCACCAGAAAGGATCACCACCAGACTGTAGAGGATCACCACCAGAATAGATCACCACCAGACTGTAGAGGATCACCACCAGACTAGATCACCATCAGACTAGAGGATCACCACCAGACTAGATCACCACCAGACTAGATCACCACCAGACTGTAAAGGATCACCAGACTAGATCACCACCAGACTGTAGAGGATCACCACCAGACTAGATCACCACCAGACTGTAAAGGATCACCACCAGACTGTAAGGATCACCACCAGAATAGATCACCACCAGACTGTAAAGATCACCACCAGACTGTAGAGAATCACCACCAGAATAGATCACCACCAGACTGTAGAGGATCACCACCAGACTAGATCACCACCAGACTGTAGAGAATCACCACCAGAATAGATCACCACCAGACTGTAGAGGATCACCACCAGACTAGATCACCACCAGACTGAAAAGGATCACCACCAGACTGTAAAGGATCACCACCAGACTAGATCATCACCAGACTAGAGGATCACCACCAGACTAGATCACCACCAGACTAGAGGATCACCACCAGACTAGATCACCACCAGACTAGAGGATCACCACCAGACTAGATCACCACCAGACTGTAGAGGTCTGGGTCCCTGTTACAGTACTGGTCTGATCAGTCTTGGGTCCCTGTTACAGTACTGGTCAGTCCTGGGTCCCTGTTACAGTACTGGTCAGTCCTGGGTCCCTGTTACAATACTGGTCACCAGTCTTGGGTCCCTGTTACAGGATCACTGGTCTGTGTAGTCCTGGGTCCCTGTTACAGTACTGGTCTGTGTAAGTCCTGGGTCCCACCAGACTGGTCTGTGCAGTCCTGGGTCCCTGTTACAGTACTGGTCTGTGTAGTCCTGGGTCCCTGTGCACCAAAAGTTTTCATGCCCTTTGACTTAACCCACATTTGTCACCACAGCTATATTCTAAAATGGATTAAAATCTTTTTCACTCATCAACTACACACAATACCCCATAATGACCATACACAAATAGGTGTATTTGTTTTTGTGTAATTATTTTTTTAAATAAAACTGAAATACCTTATTTACATAAGTATTCAGACCCTTTACTATGAGACTCGAAACTGAGCTCAGGTGCATCCTGTTTCCATTGATCATCCTTGAGATGTTTCTAGAACTTGATTGGAGTGGTAAATTCAATTGATTGGACATGATTTGGACAGGTGCACACCTGTAACACCTGTAACAAAATGTAGAAAAGGTCAATGGGGTCTGAATACTTTCCAATGCACTTACCATGAAAGGGTTTGTATTTTAGAGCAGCTGGCGGTGCTCAGTAGGAAGCAGTTAGAGCTGCTGGTATTCAGTAAGGAAAGTTAGAGCTGCTGGTACTCAGTTAGAGCTGCTGGTACTCAGTAGGAAGCTGTTAGAGCTGCTGGCGGTGCTCAGTAGGAAGCAGTTAGAGCTGCTGGTGCTCAGTAGGAAGGTTAGAGCTGCTGGTACTCAGTAGGAAGCTGTTAGAGCTGCTGGCGGTGCTCAGTAGGAAGCAGTTAGAGATGCTGGTGGTGCTCAGTAGGAAGCAGTTAGAGGTGCTGGTGGTGCTCAGTAGGAAGCAGTTAGAGCTGCTGGTACTCAGTAGGAAGCAGTTAGAGCTGCTGGTACTCAGTAGGAAGCAGTTAGAGCTGCTGGTACTCAGTAGGAAGCAGTTAGAGCTGCTGGCGGTGCTCAGTAGGAAGCAGTTAGAGCTGCTGGTACTCAGTAGGAAGCAGTTAGAGCTGCTGGTGCTCAGTAGGAAGCAGTTAGAGCTGCTGGTACTCAGTAGGAAGCAGTTAGAGATGCTGGCGGTGCTCAGTAGGAAGCAGTTAGAGCTGCTGGTGCTCAGTAGGAAGCAGTTAGAGCTGCTGGTGCTCAGTAGGAAGCAGTTAGTGCTGCTGGTACTCAGTAGGAAGCAGTTAGAGCTGGGGGTACTCAGTAGGAAGCAGTTAGAGCTGCTGGTGGTACTCAGTAGGAAGCAGTTAGAGCTGCTGGTGCTCAGTAGGAAGCAGTTAGAGCTGCTGGTGCTCAGTAGGAAGCAGTTAGAGATTCTGGCGGTACTCAGTAGGAAGCAGTTAGAGCTGCTGGTGCTCAGTAGGAAGCAGTTAGAGCTGCTGGTACTCAGTGGGAAGCAGTTAGAGCTGGGGGTACTCAGTAGGAAGCAGTTAGAGCTGCTGGTGCTCAGTAGGAAGCAGTTAGAGCTGCTGGTGCTCAGTAGGAAGCAGTTAGAGCTGCTGGTGGTGCTCAGTAGGAAGCAGTTAGAGATTCTGGCGGTGCTCAGTAGGAAGCAGTTAGAGCTGCTGGCGGTACTCAGTAGGAAGCAGTTAGAGCTGCTGGTGCTCAGTAGGAAGCAGTTAGAGCTGCTGGTGGTACTCAGTAGGAAGCAGTTAGAGATTCTGGCGGTGCTCAGTTGGAAGCAGTTAGAGATGCTGGTGGTGCTCAGTAGGAAGCAGTTAGAGATTCTGGAGGTGCTCAGTAGGAAGCAGTTAGAGATTCTGGCGGTACTCAGTAGGAAGCAGTTAGAGATTCTGGCGGTGCTCAGTAGGAAGCAGTTCCCCTGTTCCTCCTCAATGTTTCAGCGTTTACCTGTCCCAGTGCTTGTCTGATTTGCTTAATATTAGGATTTTGAAATTATTTATACTTTTTCTTTTGATACTTAAGTATATTTTAAACCAAATACTTTTATATTTATAATCAAGCCTTATTTTACTGGGTGACTTTAACTTTTACTTGAGTCATTTTCTATTAAGGTATCTTTACTTTTAATCAAATATGAGAATTGGGTCCTTTTTCCACCACTGTAGGTGTATCTAGGTGCTGCTGCTCTGCTGTTTCTGAGTCTAAAAGGATTATACTGATAGTCTGTCCTATCCAGACCAGAGAGGTGACAGCTGTCAGCGGCTTGGCTTGGCAGATATGGGACGCATCCCAAATGGCACCCTATACCCGACATAGTGCACTACTTTTGACCAGGGTCCATATGGTGCCTTTTGGAACGCAGACATTGGCTGAGTCACGATGGTTCTCACCTCTCTCCCAAACACAGACAGGGCTCGTCAACAGACATGGCCCGTCAACAGACACATACTGTAAATGTTAGAATATGAAGTGCTAGACTTCATTAGTAGATGGGACAATAACACAGAGAGACGTTAGAATTCAGTTTTGTGGAAAAGGAGACTTTTAGTGTGACTTGGCATTGTGTCTAACCTTTATTTAACTAGGCAAGTCAGTTAAGAACAAATTCTAATTTACAATGATGGCCTACATCGGCCAAACCCGGACAACCCTGGGCCAATTGTGCGCCGCCCTATGGGACTCCCAATCACGGCCGGTTGTGATACAGTCTGGATTCGAACCAGGGTGTCTGTCGTGACACCTCAAGCACTGAGATGCTGTGCCACTCGGGAAGAGACTGAGTCATAGAGGTTCTCTCTCTCCTCATAGGGGTTATTTTCTCTCTAAGGTTCTCTCCTCTCTAAGGTTCTCTCTCTCCTCATAGGGGTTATTTTCTCTCTAAGGTTCTCTCCTCTCTAAGGTTATCTCTCCTCATAGGGGTTCTTTTCTCTCTAAGGTTCTCTCCTCTCTAAGGTTCTCTCTCTCCTCATAGGGGTTATTTTCTCTCTAAGGTTCTCTCCTCTCTAAGGTTCTCTCTCTCCTCATAGGGGTTATTTTCTCTCTAAGGTTCTCTCCTCTCTAAGGTTATCTCTCCTCATAGGGGTTCTTTTCTCTCTAAGGTTCTCTCCTCTCTAAGGTTCTCTCTCTCCTCATAGGGGTTATTTTCTCTCTAAGGTTCTCTCCTCTCTAAGGTTCTCTCTCTCCTCATAGGGGTTATTTTCTCTCTAAGGTTCTCTCTCTCCTCTCTAAGGTTCTCTCTCTCCTCATAGGGGTTCTCTCTCTCCTCTCTAGCGTTCTCTCTCTCCTCTCTAGGGTTCTCTATTTCCTCTCTAAGGTGCTCTCTCTCCTCATAGGGGTTCTCTTCTCTCTAAGGTTCTCTCTCTCTCCTCCCTAAGGTTCTCTCTCTCCTCATAGGGGTTCTCTTCTCTCTAAGGTTCTCTCTCTCCTCCCTAAGGTTCTCTCTCTCTTGACCAACAACACTAGGGAGAAGCGTAAGTGAAGTTGCCAAAAGAAAGGTTCCCGAACAAACTGCTATTGTTGTAATATACTGTAGTAAAGGCTTGTGTATCAGTATTGAGGCAAATCCTCTGACGTATTCCTGATATTAAAAACATGGAAAGTAAGGGGGATAGATGGAGTGTTTATCCTTTTAATAGTTTACGTGAGTAGAAGAGGAGAATCAGACAGAAGGAGTGACACTCAGAGCTCTCAGGGCTTGTTGAGCTGCACACAAACAGCTATCATTTATTGATAAGCTTAGCAAGTAAACAAAGACCTAGGATCCACCCTTTATTCTGAGTTCCTCAAAAGGTCAGTCAGAGATGGTCTTTGCTGCTCTATTTGTTTTCACACCGCCAGAGGTGTTATTCCCTGACAACACACAGTCTGTCCCGTTATTCTTTAACTATTGTTATTACAATTACATACTTAGGTTGGAGTCATTAAAACTCGTTTTTCAACCACTCCACCTATTTCTTGTTAACAAACTATATTTTTGGCAAGTCGGTTAGGACATCTACTTTGTGCATGACACAAGTCATTTTTTTTACTTCCAGCTTATTCATACTACTGTATATACATTTTACGGACACAATATATTATACAATCTTTTGTTTGTTTGTAGTCCTTCAGACCCCATCTATCTTTGAAGGTCATCCAGTTTGATTTCTATGTTGCAATGTATCAACTTCAGTCTGTGACAGTAAACTGTCCACTCTTCTCGCCGTCCATAAGAAGCAATCAGAAGCAATTAGCTTCCTGTTCCACCGACCCATACTGACCCATACTGACCCATAGGCCTCTTCTCTAGCCTGTCAACTATGTGTCTGTCTATCCCTGTTCTCTCCTCTCTGCACAGACCATACAAACGCTCCACACCGCATGGCCGCAGCCACCCTAATCTGGTGGTCCCAGCGCGCACGACCCACGTGGAGTTCCAGGTCTCCGGTAGCCTCTGGAACTGCCGATCTGCGGCCAACAAGGCAGAGTTCATCTCAGCCTATGTCTCCCTCCAGTCCCTCGACTTCTTGGCTCTGACGGAAACATGGATCACCACAGACAACACCGCTACTCCTACTGCTCTCTCTTCGTCCGCCCACGTGCTCTCGCACACCCCGAGAGCTTCTGGTCAGCGGGGTGGTGGCACCGGGATCCTCATCTCTCCCAAGTGGTCATTCTCTCTTTCTCCCCTTACCCATCTGTCTATCGCCTCCTTTGAATTCCATGCTGTCACAGTTACCAGCCCTTTCAAGCTTAACATCCTTATCATTTATCGCCCTCCAGGTTCCCTCGGAGAGTTCATCAATGAGCTTGATGCCTTGATAAGCTCCTTTCCTGAGGACGGCTCACCTCTCACAGTTCTGGGCGACTTTAACCTCCCACGTCTACCTTTGACTCATTCCTCTCTGCCTCCTTCTTTCCACTCCTCTCCTCTTTTGACCTCACCCTCTCACCTTCCCCCTACTCACAAGGCAGGCAATACGCTCGACCTCATCTTTACTAGATGCTGTTCCTCCACTAACCTCACTGCAACTCCCTCCAAGTCTCCGACCACTACCTTGTATCCTTTTCCCTCTCGCTCTCATCCAACACTTCCCCACTGCCCCTACTCGGATGGTATCGCGCCGTCCCAACCTTCGCTCTCTCTCCCCGCTACTCTCTCCTCTTCCATCCTATCATCTCTTCCCTCTGCTCAAACCTTCTCCAACCTATCTCCTGATTCTGCCTCCTCAACCCTCCTCTCCTCCCTTTCTGCATCCTTTGACTCTCTATGTCCCCTATCCTCCAGGCCGGCTCGGTCCTCCCCTCCCGCTCCGTGGCTCGACGACTCATTGCGAGCTCACAGAACAGGGCTCCGGGCAGCCGAGCGGAAATGGAGGAAAACCCCGCCTCCCTGCGGACCTGACATCCTTTCACTCCCTCCTCTCTACATTTTCCTCTTCTCTCTCTGCTGCTAAAGCCACTTTCTACCACTCTAAATTCCAAGCATCTGCCTCTAACCCTAGGAAGCTCTTTGCAACCTTCTCCTCCCTCCTGAATCCTCCTCCCCCTCCCCCCTCCTCCCTCTCTGCAGATGACTTCGTCAACCATTTTGAAAAGAAGGTCAGCGACATCCGATCCTCGTTTGCTAAGTCAAACGACACCGCTGGTTCTGCTCACACTGCCCTACCCTGTGCTCTGACCTCTTTCTCCCCCTCTCTCCAGATGAAATCTCGCGTCTTGTGACGGCCGGCCGCCCAACAACCTGCCCGCTTGACCCTATCCCCTCCTCTCTTCTCCAGACCATTTCCGGAGACCTTCTCCCTTACCTCACCTCGCTCATCAACTCATCCCTGACCGCTGGCTACGTCCCTTCCGTCTTCAAGAGAGCGAGAGTTGCACCCCTTCTGAAAAAACCTACACTCGATCCCTCCGATGTCAACAACTACAGACCAGTATCCCTTCTTTCTTTTCTCTCCAAAACTCTTGAACGTGCCGTCCTTGGCCAGCTCTCCGCTATCTCTCTCAGAATGACCTTCTTGATCCAAATCAGTCAGGTTTCAAGACTAGTCATTCAACTGAGACTGCTCTTCTCTGTATCACGGAGGCGCTCCGCACTGCTAAAGCTAACTCTCTCTCCTCTGCTCTCATCCTTCTAGACCTATCGGCTGCCTTCGATACTGTGAACCATCAGATCCTCCTCTCCACCCTCTCCGAGTTGGGCATCTCCGGCGCGGCCCACGCTGGATTGCGTCCTACCTGACAGGTCGCTCCTACCAGGTGGCGTGGCGAGAATCCGTCTCCTCACCACGTGCTCTCACCACTGGTGTCCCCCAGGGCTCTGTTCTAGGCCCTCTCCTATTCTCGCTATACACCAAGTCACTTGGCTCTGTCATAACCTCACATGGTCTCTCCTATCATTGCTATGCAGACGACACACAATTAATCTTCTCCTTTCCCCCTTCTGACGACCAGGTGGCGAATCGCATCTCTGCATGTCTGGCAGACATATCAGTGTGGATGACGGATCATCACCTCAAGCTGAACCTCGGCAAGACGGAGCTGCTCTTCCTCCCGGGGAAGGACTGCCCGTTCCATGATCTCGCCATCACGGTTGACAACTCCATTGTGTCCTCGTCCCAGAGCGCTAAGAACCTTGGCGTGATCCTGGACAACACCCTGTCGTTCTCAAATAACATCAAGGCGGTGGCCCGTTCCTGTAGGTTCATGCTCTACAACATCCGCAGAGTACGACCCTGCCTCACACAGGAAGCGGCGCAGGTCCTAATCCAGGCACTTGTCATCTCCCGTCTGGATTACTGCAACTCGCTGTTGGCTGGGCTCCCTGCCTGTGCCATTAAACCCCTACAACTCATCCAGAACGCCGCAGCCCGTCTGGTGTTCAACCTTCCCAAGTTCTCTCACGTCACCCGCTCCTCCGCTCTCTCCACTGGCTTCCAGTTGAAGCTCGCATCCGCTACAAGACCATGGTGCTTGCCTACGGAGCTGTGAGGGGAACGGCACCTCACTACCTCCAGGCTCTGATCAGGCCCTACACCCAAACAAGGGCACTGCTTTCATCCACCTCTGGCCTGCTCGCCTCCCTACCACTGAGGAAGTACAGTTCCCGCTCAGCCCAGTCAAAACTGTTCGCTGCTCTGGCCCCCCAATGGTGGAACAAACTCCCTCACGACGCCAGGACAGCGGAGTCAATCACCACCTTCCGGAGACACCTGAAACCCCACCTCTTTAAGGAATACCTAGGATAGGATAAAGTAATCCTTCTCCCCTCCCCCCTTAAAAGACCTAGATGCACTATTGTAAAGTGGCTGTTCCACTGGATGTCATAAGGTGAAAGCACCAATTTGTAAGTCGCTCTGGATAAGAGCGTCTGCTAAATGACTTAAATGTAAATGTAAATGTACTGACCCGGGCTACAGCCCAGGAACTATAAGACAAGTGTTCTTCCTGTTCCACTGACCCATACTGACCCATACTGACCCATACCGACCCATACTGACCCATACCGACCCATACTGACCCATACTGACCCATACTGACCCATACTGACCCATACTGACCGGGCTACACCAGGAACAGTGTTCTTCCTGTACTGACCCATACTGACCCATACTGACCCGGGCTACAGCCCAGGAACTATAAGCCAAGTGTTCTTCCTGTGACCCATACTGACCCATACTGACCCATACTGACCCTGACCAGACCCTACCAACCCAGGAACTATAAGCCAAGTGTTCTTCCTGTCCCACCGACCCATACTGACCCATACCGACCCATACTGACCCATACTGACCCATACTGACCCGGGCTACAGCCCAGGAACTATAAGCCAAGTGTTCTTCCTGTCCCACCGACCCATACTGACCCATACTGACCCATACTGACCCATACTGACCCATACTGACCCGGGCTACAGCCCAGGAACTATAAGACAAGTGTTCTTCCTGTCCACCGACCCATACTGACCCATACTGACCCATACTGACCCATACTGACCCATACTGACCCGGGCTACAGCCCAGGAACTATAAGACAAGTGTTCTTCCTGTCCCACCGACCCATACTGACCCATACTGACCCATACTGACTGACCCGGGCTACAGCCCAGGAACTATAAGACAAGTGTGTTCTTCCTGTCCCACTGACCCATACTGACCCTGACCCATACTGACCCATACTGACCCATACTGACCCACTGACCCGTACTGACCCATATACTGACCGGGCTACAGCCCAGGAACTATAAGCCAAGTGTTCTTCCTGTCCCACCTGACCCATACTGACCCGGGCATACCAGGAACTATAAGCCAGTACTGACCCATACTGACCCATACTGACCCATACTGACCCATACCCGGGCTACAACCCAGGAACTATAAGCCAAGTGTTCTTCCTGTCCCACCGACCCATACTGACCCATACTGACCCATACTGACCCATACTGACCCATACTGACCCGGGCTACAGCCCAGGAACTATAAGACAAGTGTTCTTCCTGTCCCACTGACCCATACTGACCCATACTGACCCATACTGACCCATACTGACCCATACTGACCCGGGCTACAGCCCAGGAACTATAAGACAAGTGTTCTTCCTGTCCCCGACCCATACGACCCATACTGACCCATACTGACCCGGGCTACAGCCCAGGAACTGACCCATACTGACCCATACTGACCCATACTGACCCGGGCTACAGCCCAGGAACTATAAGACAAGTGTTCTTCCTGTCCCACCGACCCATACTGACCCATACTGACCCATACTGACCCATACTGACCCGGGCTACAGCCCAGGAACTATAAGACAAGTGTTCTTCCTGTCCCACTGACCCATACTGACCCATACTGACCCGGGCTACAGCCCAGGAACTATAAGCCAAGTGTTCTTCCTGTCCCATACTGACCCATACCATACTGACCCATACTGACCCATACTGACCCATACTGACCCGGGCTACAGCCCAGGAACTATAAGACAAGTGTTCTTCATGTCCCACCATACTGACCCATACTGACCCATACTGACCCGGGCTACAGCCCAGGAACTATAAGACAAGTGTTCTTCCTGTGACCCATACTCCCACCTGACCCATACTGACCCATACTGACCCATATGACCGGGCTACAGCCCAGGAACTATAAGCCAAGTGTTCTTCCTGTCCCACCGACCCATACTGACCCATACTGACCCGGGCTACAGCCCAGGAACTATAAGACAAGTGTTCTTCCTGTCCCACTGACCCATACTGACCCATACTGACCCATACTGACCCATACTGACCCATACTGACCCGGGCTACAGCCCAGGAACTATAAGACAAGTGTTCTTCCTGTCCCACCGACCCATACTGACCCATACCGACCCATACTGACCCATACTGACCCATACTGACCCATACTGACCCGGGCTACAGCCCAGGAACTATAAGACAAGTGTTCTTCCTGTCTGACCCCTGACCCCGAGCCCAGGAACTATAAGACAAGTGTTCTTCCTGTCCCACTGACCCATACTGACCCTGACCCATACTGACCCGGGCTACAGCCCAGGAACTATAAGACAAGTGTTCTTCCTGTCCCACTGACCCATACTGACCCATACTGACCCATACTGACCAGGGCTACAGCCCAGGAACTATAAGACAAGTGTTCTTCCTGTCCCACTGACCCATACTGACCCATACTGACCCATACTGACCCATACTGACCCGGGCTACAGCCCAGGAACTATAAGACAAGTGTTCTTCCTGTGTCCCACCGACCCATACTGACCCATACCAGGGCTACACCCATACAAGTGACCTGACCCATACTGACCCATACTGACCCATACTGACCCGGGCTACAGCCCAGGAACTATAAGACAAGTGTTCTTCCTGTCCCACCGACCCATACTGACCCATACCGACCCATACTGACCCATACTGACCCATACTGACCCATACTGACCCGGGCTACAGCCCAGGAACTATAAGCCAAGTGTTCTTCCTGTTCCACTGACCCATACTGACCCATACTGACCCATACTGACCCGGGCTACAGCCCAGGAACTATAAGACAGGTGTTCTTCCTGTCCCACTGACCCATACTGACCCATACTGACCCATACTGACCCATACTGACCCATACCGACCCGTACTGACCCATACTGACCCATACTGACCCATACTGACCCATACCGACCCGTACTGACCCATACTGACCCATACCGACCCATACTGACCCATACTGACCCATACTGACCCATACTGACCCGGGCTACAGCCCAGGAACTATAAGACAAGTGTTCTTCCTGTCCCACCGACCCATACTGACCCATACTGACCCATGACCCATACCGACCCATACTGACCCATACTGACCCATACTGACCCGGTCTACAGCCCAGGAACTATAAGACAAGTGTTCTTCCTGTGACCCATACTGACCCGGGCTACAGCCCAGGAACTATAAGACAAGTGTTCTTCCTGTCCCACTGACCCGGACCCGGGCTACAGCCCAGGAACTATAAGACAAGTGTTCTTCCTGTCCCCCCGGCCCATACTGACCCCTGATACAGCCCAGGAACTACCCAAGTGTTCTTCCTGTCCCACTGACCCGGACCCATACTGACCCATACTGACCCGGGCTACAGCCCAGGAACTATAAGACAAGTGTTCTTCCTGTCCCACTGACCCATACTGACCCATAATGACCCATACTGACCCATACTGACCGGGCTACAGCCCAGGAACTATAAGACAAGTGTTCTTCCTGTCCCACTGACCCATACTGACCCATATACCCATGACCCATACTGACCCGGGCTACAGCCCAGGAACTATAAGACAAGTGTTCTTCCTGTCCCACTGACCCATACTGACCCATACTGACCCATACTGACCCATACTATGACCCTGTCCCACTGACCCATACTGCTACCCAGCCCAGGAACTATAAGACAAGTGTTCTTCTTCCCCTGTGACCCCACTACTGACCCATACTGACCCATACTGACCCATACTGACCCATACTGACCCATACTGACCCATACCATACTGACCCGGGCTACAGCCCAGGAACTATAAGACAAGTGTTCTTCCTGTCCACACCCGACTGACCCATACTGACCCATACTGACCCATACTGACCCATACTGACCCTGACCCGGGCTACAGCCCAGGAACTATAAGACAAGTGTTCTTCCTGTCCCACCGGGACCCATACTGACCCATACTGACTGACCCATACTGACCCATACTGACCCATACTGACCCCGGCCAGGAACTATAAGCCAAGTGTTCTTCCTGTTCCACTGACCCTGACCCATACTGACCCATACTGACCCGGGCTACAGCCCAGGAACTAAGACAGGTGTTCTATACTGACCCATACTGGACCCATACTGACCCATACTGTTCTTCCTGACCCACTGACCCCGACCCGTACTGACCCATACTGACCCATACCGACCCATACTGACCCATACTGACCCATACTGACCCATACTGACCCGGGCTACAGCCCAGGAACTATAAGACAAGTGTTCTTCCTGTCCCACCGACCCATACTGACCCATACTGACCCATACTGACCCAGGAACTATAAGACAAGTGTTCTTCCTGTCCCACTGACCCATACTGACCCATACTGACCCGGGCTACAGCCCAGGAACTATAAGACAAGTGTTCTTCCTGTCCCACCGACCCATACTCACCCATACTGACCCGGGCTACAGCCCAGGAACTATAAGACAAGTGTTCTTCCTGTCCCACTGACCCATACTGACCCATACTGACCCGGGCTACAGCCCAGGAACTATAAGACAAGTGTTCTTCCTGTCCCACTGACCCATACTGACCCATACTGACCCATACTGACCCATACTGACCCGGGCTACAGCCCAGGAACTATAAGACAAGTGTTCTTCCTGTCCCACTGACCCACTGACCCATGACCCATACTGACCCATACTGACCCGGGCTACAGCCCAGGAACTATAAGACAAGTGTTCTTCCTGTCCCACTGACCCATACTGACCCATACTGACCCATACTGACCCATACTGACCCGGGCTACAGCCCAGGAACTATAAGACAAGTGTTCTTCCTGTCCCACTGACCCATACTGACCCATACTGACCCATACTGACCCATACTGACCCGGGCTACAGCCCAGGAACTATAAGACAAGTGTTCTTCCTGTCCCACATACTGACCCATACTGACCCATACTGACCCATACTGACCCATATACCCATACTGACCCATACTGACCCGGGCTACAGCCCAGGAACTATAAGACAAGTGTTCTTCCTGTCCCACTGACCCATACTGACCCATACTGACCCATACTGACCAGGGCTACAGGAACTATAAGACAAGTGTTCTTCCTGTCCCACTGACCCATACTGACCCATACTGACCCATACTGACCCCCGGCTGACCCAGCCCAGGAACTATAAGACAAGTGTTCTTCCTGTCCCACCGACCCATACTGACCCATACTGACCCATACTGACCCATACTGACCCATACGGACCCATACTGAGCCCAGGAACTATAAGACAAGTGTTCTTCCTGTCCCACCGACCCATACTGACCCATACTGACCCATACTGATACTGACCCGGGCTACAGCCCAGGAACTATAAGACAAGTGTTCTTCCTGTCCCATACTGACCCATACTGACCCATACTGACCCATACTGACCCATACCCGGGCTACAGCCCAGGAACTATAAGACAAGTGTTCTTCTGTCCTGATCCATACTGACCCATACTGACCCATACTGACCAGGGCTACAGCCCAGGAACTATAAGACAAGTGTTCTTCATGTGACCCATACTGACCCATACTGACCCGGGCTACAGCCCAGGAACTATAAGACAAGTGTTCTTCCTGTCCCACTGACCCATACTGACCCATACTGACCCATACTGACCCATACTGACCCGGGCTACAGCCCAGGAACTATAAGACAAGTGTTCTTCCTGTCCCACTGACCCATACTGACCCATACTGACCCGGGCTACAGCCCAGGAACTATAAGACAACCGACCCATACTGACCCATACTGACCCATACTGACCCATACTGACCCGGGCTACAGCCCAGGAACTATAAGACAAGTGTTCTTCCTGTCCACCGACCCATACTGACCCATACTGACCCATACTGACCTCGGCTACAGCCCAGGAACATAAGACAAGTGTTCTTCCTGTCCCACCCACTGACCCATACTGACCCATACTGACCAGGGCTACAGCCCAGGAACTATAAGACAAGTGTTCTTCCTGTCCCACCGACCCATACTGACCCATA
This sequence comes from Oncorhynchus nerka, assembly GCF_034236695.1. NCBI lineage: Eukaryota > Metazoa > Chordata > Actinopteri > Salmoniformes > Salmonidae > Oncorhynchus > Oncorhynchus nerka. The sequence goes on from NC_088424.1 coordinate 54,825,036, forward strand.
CTGACCCATACCGACCAGGGCTACAGCCCATGAACTATAAGACAAGTGTTCTTCCTGTCCCACTGACCCATACTGACCCATACTGACCCATACTGACCCATACTGACCCATACTGACCCATACTGACCCGGGCTACAGCCCAGGAACTATAAGACAAGTGTTCTTCCTGTCCCACCGACCCATACTCACCCATACTGACCCGGGCTACAGCCCAGGAACTATAAGACAAGTGTTCTTCCTGTCCCACTGACCCATACTGACCCATACTGACCCGGGAGCCCAGAACTATAAGACAAGTGTTCTTCCTGTCCCACTGACCCATACTGACCCATACCGACCCATACTGCCGGCCAGGAACTATAAGACAAGTGTTCTTCCTGTCCCACTGACCCATACTGACCCATAATGACCCATACTGACTCATACTGACCCGGGCTACAGTCCAGGAACTATAAGACAAGTGTTCTTCCTGTCCCACTGACCCATACTGACCCATACTGACCCATACCGACCCATACTGACCCGGGCTACAGCCCAGGAACTATAAGACAAGTGTTCTTCCTGTCCCACTGACCCATACTGACCCATACTGACCCATACTGACCCGGGCTACAGCCCAGGAACTATAAGACAAGTGTTCTTCCTGTCCCACCGACCCATACTGACCCATACTGACCCATACCGACCAGGGCTACAGCCCAGGAACTATAAGACAAGTGTTCTTCCTGTCCCACTGACCCATACTGACCCATACCGACCCATACTGACCCATACTGACCCGGGCTACAGCCCAGGAACTATAAGCCAAGTGTTCTTCCTGTCCCACCGACCCATACTGACCAGGGCAGCAGCCCAATTTGTTGTTGTTGATTTGATTGATTAGGATCCCCATTAGCCAATGGTGGCAGCTTGTCTTACTGGGGTCCGACACATAACATGTATTTATTTTTTTACAGTCGAATTTACATACATTAGAGAAGCTTCCATTAAACAAAACTCTCTGAGTTGATTTAGATAGATACTGTAGCTCTGAATCCAAGAGTGACGCAGCGGTCTAAGACACTGCATCTCAGTGTGAGGCGTCACTACAGTACCTGGTTCGAATCCAGGCTGTATCACACTTGGCCATTGATAGGGAGATTTGACCCAGCGTCTTTCGGGTTTGGCCCTTTATTGTTGTAAATAAGAATTTGTTCTTAACTGACTTGCCTGGTTATGTTAAATACAACATGTAAGAGGTTGAATAACACATATGTTTTCTCAACAACAGGTTATAGTCAATGATATCAAATGCTGCACTGAAATCTAACAGTACAGCTCCCACAATCTTCTTATTGTCAATTTCTTTCAACCAATCATCAGTCATTAGTGTCAGTCCAGTACATCTTGAGTGCCCTTCTCTATAACCATGCTGAAAGTCTGTTGTTCATTTGTTTACAGAGAAATAGCATTGTATTTGGCCAAACACTATTTTTTTCACCAGCTTGCTAAGAGCTGTCAGCAAGCTGATAGGTCTGCTGTTAGAACCAGTAAAGGCCACTTTACCACTCTTGGGTAGCAGAATGACTTTAGCTTCCCTCCAGGCCTGAGGACAAAGACGTTCCTCTAGACTCAGAGTAAATATCTGACAGATAGGAGTGGCTATAGAGTCAGCTACCATCCTCAGTAGGAGTGGCTATAGAGTCAGCTACCATCCTCAGTAGGAGTGGCTATAGAGTCAGCTACCATCCTCAGTAGGAGTGGCTATAGAGTCAGCTACCATCCTCAGTAGGAGTGGCTATAGAGTCAGCTACCATCCTCAGTAGGGGTGGCTATAGAGTCTGTAGGAGTGGCTATAGAGTCAGTAGGAGTGGCTATAGAGTCAGCTACCATCCTCAGTAGGAGTGGCTATAGAGTCAGCTACCATCCTCAGTAGCTTTCCATCTAAGTTGTCAATGCCACAAGGTTTGTCATTATTGATCTATAACAATATTTTTTTTCCCAACTCTTCCACACTAACTTTACAAAATTCAAACTTACAATGCTTTTCTTTCATTGTTTGTATTTTTATGCATGAATACGATGGCTCTGGTATCAAATATCACAATATCTGTGTGGGTGGAGCGCTTCAGTTTGTCAGTGATGTGTACGCCAAGGTACTTGAAGCTTTCCACCTTCTCCACTGTGGTCCAGTCAATGTAGATAGGGGGGGTCCTCCCTCTGCTGTTTCCTGAGGTCCATGATCATCTCCTTTTGTTTTGTTGACATTGAGTGAGAGGTTATTTTCATGGCTCCACACTCCCAGAGCCCTCACCTCCTCCCTGTAGACTGTCTCGTCATTTTGGTAATCAAGCCTAATACGGTTGTGTCGTCTGCAAACTTGATGATTGAGTTGGAGGCGTGCTTGGCCATGCAGCCATGGGTGAACAGGGAGTACAGGAGGGGGCTGAGCATGCACCCTTGTGGTGCCCCAGTGTTGAGGATCAGCGAAGTGGAGGTGTTGTTTCCTACCCTCACCACCTGGGAGCGGCCCGTCAGGAAGTCCAGGACCCAGTTGCACAGGGCGGGGTTCAGACGCAGGGCCCCGAGCTTGATGATGAGCTTGGAGGGTACTATGGTGTTGAATGCTGAGCTGTAGTCAATGAACAGTATTCTTACATAGGTATTCCTCTTGTCCAGATGGGTTAGTGTGCAGTGCGATGGCGATTGCATTGTCTGTGGATCTATTGGAGCAGCAAGCTAATTGAAGTGGGTCTAGGGTGTCAGGTAAGGTGGAGGTGATATGATCCTTCACTAGTCTCTCAAAGCACTTCATGATGACAGAGGTGAGTGCTATGGGGCGATAGTCATTTTGTTCACTTACCTTTGCTTTCTTGGGTACAGGAACAATGGTAGCCATCTCGAAGCATGTGGGGACAGCAGACTGGGATAGAGAGATATTGAATATGTCCGTAAATACACCAGCCAGCTGGTCTGTGCATGCTCTGAGGACGCGGTTAGGGATGCCATCTGGGCCAGCAGCCCTGCGAGGGTTAACACGCCTAAAAGTCTTACTCGCGTTGGCCACGGTGAAGGAGATCCCACAGTCATTGGTAGCGGGCCGCGTCGGTGGCACCGTGTTATCCTCAAAGCGGGCGAAGAAGGTGTTTAGATTGTCCGGAAGAAAGACGTCGGTGTCCGCGACGTGGCTGTGTTTGTATTATGGAGTGGTGACAGACGCCTCATCTCAGCCATCTGTCTGACACTCTGCGGATCAATATAACTCATATAGCTGGTTCAATTACACCTTACGCCTGCACTATGAACCCTTATAACTGGTATTTACTACTGGTCTCTAGTCACAGAGGCACCCTAAATGTCTGTTTACAGTAAGCAGCTTGTTGACTGTAACCATCTCATTGTGGCATCTTCAACCCAGGAAGTGCCCAAGAGGTCTGAGCTAAAGAGGCTAACTGTATGGCTTACTCTCAGGAGGTGTATAATGTACATCAGCCTGGTGCTGCTGACACCCCTGAGGCCTATGTGGGTGGCTGGTTAGGTTCAATGGGGGCTCTAGGTCGTCAATGATAGCCTGGCGCTAGGATCTGCAGCTATACTATGTGTTTAGCTAGATGCGTGGCTTGGCAATAAGAACTGTGTTACTTTGACAATAGGGCTGTGGTAGTCTGTTTAACTGTAGGCTGAGGTCTGGTTTACTGGGCTGTTATAGGTTCAGCTGTATGCTGAGGACTGGGTTACTGGGCTGTTATAGGTTCAGCTGTATGCTGAGGACTGGGTTACTGGGCTGTTATAGGTTCAGCAGTATGCTGAGGACTGGGTTCGGTAAGGACTGGGCTGTTATAGGTTCAGCAGTATGCTGAGGACTGGGTTACTGGGCTGTTATAGGTTCAGCAGTATGCTGAGGTCTGGGTTCGGTAAGGACTGTGCTGTTATAGGTTCAGCTGTATGCTGAGGTCTGGGTTACTGGGCTGTTATAGGTTCAGCAGTATGCTGAGGACTGGGTTCGGTAAGGACTGGGCTGTTATAGGTTCAGCAGTATGCTGAGGACTGGGTTCGGTAAGGACTGGGCTGTTATAGGTTCAGCAGTATGCTGAGGACTGGGTTCAGTAAGGACTGGGCTGTTATAGGTTCAGCAGTATGCTGAGGTCTGGGTTACTGGGCTGTTATAGGTTCAGCTGTATGCTGAGGTCTGGGTTCAGTAAGGACTGGGCTGTTATAGGTTCAGCAGTATGCTGAGGACTGGGTTCGGTAAGGACTGGGCTGTTATAGGTTCAGCAGCATGCTGAGGTCTGGGTTCAGTAAGGACTGGGCTGTTATAGGTTCAGCAGTATGCTGAGGTCTGGGTTCGGTAAGGACTGGGCTGTTATAGGTTCAGCAGTATGCTGAGGACTGGGTTCGGTAAGGACTGGGCTGTTATAGGTTCAGCAGTATGCTGAGGACTGGGTTCGGTAAGGACTGGGCTGTTATAGGTTCAGCAGCATGCTGAGGTCTGGGTTCAGTAAGGACTGGGCTGTTATAGGTTCAGCAGTATGCTGAGGTCTGGGTTCAGTAAGGACTGGGCTGTTATAGGTTCAGCAGTATGCTGAGGTCTGGGTTCAGTAAGGACTGGGCTGTTATAGGTTCAGCAGTATGCTGAGGTCTGGGTTCAGTAAGGACTGGGCTGTTATAGGTTCAGCAGTATGCTGAGGTCTGGGTTCAGTAAGGACTGGGCTGTTATAGGTTCAGCAGTATGCTGAGGACTGGGTTCGGTAAGGACTGGGCTGTTATAGGTTCAGCAGCATGCTGAGGTCTGGGTTCAGTAAGGACTGGGCTGTTATAGGTTCAGCAGTATGCTGAGGTCTGGGTTCAGTAAGGACTGGGCTGTTATAGGTTCAGCAGTATGCTGAGGTCTGGGTTCAGTAAGGACTGGGCTGTTATAGGTTCAGCAGTATGCTGAGGTCTGGGTTCAGTAAGGACTCGGGTGTTATAGGTTCAGCAGTATGCTGAGGTCTGGGTTCAGTAAGGACTCGGCTGTTATAGGTTCAGCAGTATGCTGAGGTCTGGGTTCAGTAAGGACTCGGCTGTTATAGGTTCAGCAGTATGCTGAGGTCTGGGTTCAGTAAGGACTCGGCTGTTATAGGTTCAGCAGTATGCTAAGGTCTGGGTTCAGTAAGGACTCGACTGTTATAGGTTCAGCAGTATGCTGAGGACTGGGTTCAGTAATGACTGGGCTGTTATAGGTTCAGCAGTATGCTGAGGACTGGGTTCAGTAAGGACTGGGCTGTTATAGGTTCAGCAGTATGCTGAGGACTGGGTTCGGTAAGGACTGGGCTGTTATAGGTTCAGCAGTATGCTGAGGTCTGGGTTCAGTAAGGACTGGGCTGTTATAGGTTCAGCAGTATGCTGAGGTCTGGATTCAGTAAGGACTGGGCTGTTATAGTTTCAGCTGTATGCTGAGGTCTGGGTTCAGTAAGGACTCGGCTGTTATAGGTTCAGCAGTATGCTGAGGTCTGGGTTCAGTAAGGACTGGGCTGTTATAGGTTCAGCAGTATGCTGAGGTCTGGGTTCAGTAAGGACTGGGCTGTTATAGGTTCAGCAGTATGCTGAGGTCTGGGTTCAGTAAGGACTGGGCTGTTATAGGTTCAGCAGTATGCTGAGGACTGGGTTCGGTAAGGACTGGGCTGTTATAGGTTCAGCAGCATGCTGAGGTCTGGGTTCAGTAAGGACTGGGCTGTTATAGGTTCAGCAGTATGCTGAGGACTGGGTTCGGTAAGGACTGGGCTGTTATAGGTTCAGCAGTATGCTGAGGACTGGGTTCGGTAAGGACTGGGCTGTTATAGGTTCAGCAGCATGCTGAGGTCTGGGTTCAGTAAGGACTGGGCTGTTATAGGTTCAGCAGTATGCTGAGGACTGGGTTCGGTAAGGACTGGGCTGTTATAGGTTCAGCAGTATGCTGAGGACTGGGTTCGGTAAGGACTGGGCTGTTATAGGTTCAGCAGCATGCTGAGGTCTGGGTTCAGTAAGGACTGGGCTGTTATAGGTTCAGCAGTATGCTGAGGTCTGGGTTCAGTAAGGACTGGGCTGTTATAGGTTCAGCAGTATGCTGAGGTCTGGGTTCAGTAAGGACTGGGCTGTTATAGGTTCAGCAGTATGCTGAGGACTGGGTTCGGTAAGGACTGGGCTGTTATAGGTTCAGCAGCATGCTGAGGTCTGGGTTCAGTAAGGACTGGGCTGTTATAGGTTCAGCAGTATGCTGAGGTCTGGGTTCAGTAAGGACTGGGCTGTTATAGGTTCAGCTGTATGCTGAGGTCTGGGTTCAGTAAGGACTGGGCTGTTATAGGTTCAGCAGTATGCTGAGGTCTGGGTTCAGTAAGGACTGGGCTGTTATAGGTTCAGCAGTATGCTGAGGTCTGGGTTCAGTAAGGACTGGGCTGTTATAGGTTCAGCAGTATGCTGAGGTCTGGGTTCAGTAAGGACTGGGCTGTTATAGGTTCAGCTGTGTGCTGAGGACTGGGCTAGTAAATAAGTAGTCAGGTGATAAAAAAGTTGCATCCTTAGTGATGTCCTGGTACCTGGTGTATATATCCAGGTTACTCATTACTCATTGTCTATTTATTATTACTTTTATTATTACCTGTTATTACTTGTTATTGCCTGTTATTACGTGTTAGTATGTGTTAGTACGTGTTAGTACGTGTTAGTACGTGTTAGTATGTGTTTGTTAGTACGTGTTAGTACGTGTTAGTACGTGTTAGTACGTGTTAGTATGTGTTAGTACGTGTTAGTATGTGTTTGTTAGTACGTGTTAGTATGTGTTAGTACGTGTTAGTATGTGTTTGTTAGTACGTGTTAGTATGTGTTAGTACGTGTTAGTACGTGTTAGTACGTGTTAGTACGTGTTAGTATGTGTTTGTTAGTACGTGTTAGTACGTGTTAGTACGTGTTAGTACGTGTTAGTATGTGTTAGTATGTGTTAGTACGTGTTAGTACGTGTTAGTATGTGTTTGTTAGTATGTGTTATTGCCTGTTATTACGTGTTAGTATGTGTTAGTATGTGTTAGTATGTGTTAGTACGTGTTATTACGTGTTAGTACGTGTTAGTACGTGTTAGTACGTGTTAGTATGTGTTAGTACATGTTAGTACGTGTTAGTATGTGTTTGTTAGTATGTGTTATTGCCTGTTATTACGTGTTAGTATGTGTTAGTATGTGTTAGTACGTGTTAGTATGTGTTAGTATGTGTTAGTATGTGTTAGTATGTGTTAGTATGTGTTAGTATGTGTTAGTACGTGTTAGTACGTGTTAGTATGTGTTTGTTAGTATGTGTTATTGCCTGTTATTACGTGTTAGTATGTGTTATTGCCTGTTATTACGTGTTAGTACGTGTTATTGCCTGTTATTACGTGTTAGTATGTGTTATTGCCTGTTATTACGTGTTAGTATGTGTTAGTATGTGTTAGTACGTGTTAGTATGTGTTAGTATGTGTTAGTATGTGTTAGTACGTGTTAGTACGTGTTAGTATGTGTTTGTTAGTATGTGTTATTGCCCGTTATTACGTGTTAGTATGTGTTATTGCCTGTTAATATGTGTTAGTATGTGTTAGTACGTGTTAGTACGTGTTATTATGTGTTAGTATGTGTTATTGCCCGTTATTATGTGTTAGTATCCGTTATTACGTGCCATTATGTGGTATTACGTGTTATTACGTGTTATTGTCTGTTATTACGTGCTATCACCCATTATTACGTGGTATTACCTGTTATTACGTGCTATTACTTGTTACTACAAGTTATTACTTGTTATTACAGGTTATTACTTGTTATTACGTGTTATTATTTGTTATTGCGTGTTGTTGCTTGTTATTACGCTGCTATTATTTGTGAAGGAAGCGAGGAGAACAGGCCGTGGCTCGGGTGGCTGAGGTCTCTGATCTTTTTTTGTCCTTCCTGCGACACCTGGTGTTGTAGGTGTCCTGGAGGGAAGGCAATGTGCAACCGAATGGTGCGACCAGCTGAGCGTACCATCCTCTGTAGTGCCTTGCGGTCAGCGGGGGTGGACTTGCTGTACCAGGCTGTGATGCAGCTTGACAGATGCTCCTGTAGAACACTGTGAGGGCCCTCGGGGACAGGACGAATGTCTTCAGCATCCTGAGGTTAAAGATTTGCTGTCTTCACCACCTTGTCCGTGTGGTTTGACCATTTCAGCTCCTCGGAGATATGGACGCAGAGGAACTTGACGTTTTTGACCGTTGATGAGGATGGAAACGTAATAATTTTAGTGGGCACCCCACCATGACGATGGAGAGAAACATTTGAGTTTTAAAGTTAATTTCTTGCAATTCTACACACTTTGCCATGGGGCGTAGAGAAAATGTCTCAGTTTTAAAGCAAGTTTGCTCCAATTCTACATATTTTGCCATGAGAGAGAGAGAACTTTGTTCTTCAGTGTTACAGCTAATTTCTTGCAATTCTACACATTTTGGGGTGGAGAGAATTTTTTGGCAGAAACCAATTATTATGCAAAGCAATTGGAGGAAACAAATTCACAATAACACTTAGGCTTCTACCTTCCATTTATACATCTTATACACATTTTACAGACACAGTCTATTTTACAATAGTTACATTTTGTTTGTTTTTAGTCCTGGTCTTCTTCTATTTCTGATGTCCATCCAGTTTAATTTATATTTATAACTGTGCTATTTCACAAAAAGTCTGATCCTATATACATTTTACAGACCCCGTATGTTTTACATTGGTTATCTTGTTATTAGTCCCACCCTTCAGCTCCATTCAACCCCTCCCATCGATCTCTCAACACCATCCAGTCCCACCCTTCAGCTCCATTCAACCCCTCCCATCGATCTCTCAACATCATCCATTTTGGATTTCTATTTCCCATATATTTTTCAACTGTGCTGTGATGCTTCGCAAAAGTACTGAACCTTTCTATTCTCATTGTCTCTACAGATTGTAAATTAAAGATACACATTTTTTTCTAAAATAATTATTATATTATTGATTGATTGACTATGACTTTTCAAATCCCCCAGTAGTGCTATCTGCAGAGTTAGTTCCAGGTAAATGTTCCAATTCTTCAGCCATTCCTGGACCTGCGACCAAAAACAAGCTACATATGGACAGTACCAAAATAAATGATCTAATGACTCTGCCTCATCGCAGCAAAATCTGCAGAGCTGGGAAGATTGTATCCCCCGTATAAATAACATTCTATTGGTTGCAAGAATTTTGTACGGCATCGTTTTGCGTTTCAATTCATAAACCATGTGCTATGGAATCTGTCACGCCTGTTCCTGCTCTCCCTCGGGCACCAGGCTGCCCAGCACTACGCATTCCTGCCACCATCATTACGCACACCTGTTTCCCTCGTCACGTGAATTTATTTTTTTGTGATCCAATACGTAATATTGGTTTTAATCCAGATAGGTTAGAAAAAGTATCTAGATCCTCTATCCTAATTGTGGATTTAAAAGAGAACCTGAATCATCAACATACAATGACACCTTTGTTTTTAAGAAATGGATTTCTAATCGCTTAGTATTATTGTTTGATCTAATTTTAACAGCTAACATTTCGATGGCAATAATAAATAGATACGCCGATAGTGGACAACCTTGTTTTTTGTTTTACTCCTCCTTTAAAACTTTCTGTGATGTAGCCATTATTTACTATTTTACAGCTAGGGTTACAATATATAACTTTAACCCATTTTATAAGATATTCTCCTAAATGTAAATATTCCAGGCATGTCTATATCAACTCCAGTCATACTTTATCAAAAATATCAATATTTCAGTTTGGTATACTTCCACTGGTATGACATCCAGCCCTGGAGTTTGGTATACTTCCACTGGTATTTCCATCTAGCCCTGGAGTTTGGTATACTTCCCCTGGTATGACATCCAGCCCTGGAGTTTGGTATACTTCCACTGGTATGACATCCAGCCCTGGAGTTTGGTATACCTCCACTGGTATGACATCCAGCCCTGGAGTTTGGTATACTTCCACTGGTATGCCATCCAGCCCTGGAGTTTGGTATACTTCCACTGGTATGCCATCTAGCCCTGGAGTTTGGTATACTTCCACTGGTATGACATCCAGCCCTGGAGTTTGGTATACCTCCACTGGTATGCCATCTAGCCCTGGAGTTTGGTATACTTCCACTGGTATGACATCCAGCCCTGGAGTTTGGTATACTTCCACTGGTATGCCATCTAGCCCTGGAGTTTGGTATACTTCAACTGGTATGCCATCTAGCCCTGGAGTTTGGTATACTTCCACTGGCATGCCATCTAGCCCTGGAGTTTGGTATACTTCAACTGGTATGCCATCTAGCCCTGGAGTTTGGTATACTTCCACTGGTATGCCATCTAGCCCTGGAGTTTGGTATACTTCCACTGGTATACCATCTAGCCCTGGAGTTTGGTATACTTCCACTGGTATGCCATCTAGCCCTGGAGTTTGGTATACTTCCACTGGTATGCCATCTAGCCCTGGAGTTTGGTATACTACCACTGGTATGCCATCCAGCCCTGGAGTTTGGTATACTTCCACTGGTATGACATCCAGCCCTGGAGTTTGGTATACTTCCACTGGTATGCCATCTAGCCCTGGAGTTTGGTATACTACCACTGGTATGCCATCCAGCCCTGGAGTTTGGCATACTTCCACTGGTATGCCATCTAGCCCTGGAGTTTGGTATACTTCCACTGGTATGCCATCTAGCCCTGGAGTTTGGTATACTTCCACTGGTATGACATCCAGCCCTGGAGTTTGGTATACCTCCACTGGTATGCCATCTAGCCCTGGAGTTTGGTATACTTCCACTGGTATGACATCCAGCCCTGGAGTTTGGTATACTTCCACTGGTATGCCATCTAGCCCTGGAGTTTGGTATACTTCCACTGGCATGCCATCTAGCCCTGGAGTTTGGTATACTTCCACTGGTATGCCATCTAGCCCTGGAGTTTGGTATACTTCCACTGATATGCCATCTAGCCCTGGAGTTTGGTATACTTCCACTGGTATGCCATCTAGCCCTGGAGTTTGGTATACTACCACTGGTATGCCATCCAGCCCTGGAGTTTGGTATACTACCACTGTTATGCCATCCAGCCCTGGAGTTTGGTATACTTCCACTGGTATGACATCCAGCCCTGGAGTTTGGTATACTACCACTGGTATGACATCCAGCCCTGGAGTTTGGTATACCTCCACTGGTATGACATCCAGCCCTGGAGTTTGGTATACTACCACTGTTATGCCATCCAGCCCTGGAGTTTGGTATACTACCACTGTTATGCCATCCAGCCCTGGAGTTTGGTATACTACCACTGGTATGCCATCCAGCCCTGGAGTTTGGTATACTACCACTGATATGCCATCCAGCCCTGGAGTTTGGTATACTACCACTGGTATGCCATCCAGCCCTGGAGTTTGGTATACTTCCACTGGTATGCCATCTAGCCCTGGAGTTTGGTATACTACCACTGGTATGCCATCTAGCCCTGGAGTTTGGTATACTACCACTGGTATGCCATCCAGCCCTGGAGTTTGGTATACTTCCACTGGTATGACATCCAGCCCTGGAGTTTGGTATACTTCCACTGGTATGCCATCTAGCCCTGGAGTTTGGTATACTACCACTGGTATGCCATCCAGCCCTGGAGTTTGGTATACTACCACTGTTATGCCATCTAGCCCTGGAGTTTGGTATACTTCCACTGGTATGCCATCTAGCCCTGGAGTTTGGTATACTTCCACTGGTATGCCATCTAGCCCTGGAGTTTGGTATACTTCCACTGGTATGCCATCTAGCCCTGGAGTTTGGTATACTTCCACTGGTATACCATCTAGCCCTGGAGTTTGGTATACTTCCACTGGTATGCCATCTAGCCCTGGAGTTTGGTATACTTCCACTGGTATGCCATCTAGCCCTGGAGTTTGGTATACTACCACTGGTATGCCATCCAGCCCTGGAGTTTGGTATACTTCCACTGGTATGCCATCTAGCCCTGGAGTTTGGTATACTTCCACTGGTATGCCATCTAGCCCTGGAGTTTGGTATACTTCCACTGGTATGCCATCCAGCCCTGGAGTTTGGTATACTTCCACTGGTATGCCATCTAGCCCTGGAGTTTGGTATACTTCCACTGGTATGACATCCAGCCCTGGAGTTTGGTATACTTCCACTGGTATGCCATCTAGCCCTGGAGTTTGGTATACTTCCACTGGCATGCCATCTAGCCCTGGAGTTTGGTATACTTCCACTGGTATGCCATCTAGCCCTGGAGTTTGGTATACTTCCACTGATATGCCATCTAGCCCTGGAGTTTGGTATACTTCCACTGGTATGCCATCTAGCCCTGGAGTTTGGTATACTACCACTGGTATGCCATCCAGCCCTGGAGTTTGGTATACTACCACTGTTATGCCATCCAGCCCTGGAGTTTGGTATACTTCCACTGGTATGACATCCAGCCCTGGAGTTTGGTATACTACCACTGGTATGACATCCAGCCCTGGAGTTTGGTATACCTCCACTGGTATGACATCCAGCCCTGGAGTTTGGTATACTACCACTGTTATGCCATCCAGCCCTGGAGTTTGGTATACTACCACTGTTATGCCATCCAGCCCTGGAGTTTGGTATACTACCACTGATATGCCATCCAGCCCTGGAGTTTGGTATACTACCACTGGTATGTCATCCAGCCCTGGAGTTTGGTATACTACCACTGGTATGCCATCTAGCCCTGGAGTTTGGTATACTACCACTGGTATGCCATCCAGCCCTGGAGTTTGGTATACCTCCACTGGTATGCCATCTAGCCCTGGAGTTTGGTATACTTCCACTGGTATGCCATCTAGCCCTGGAGTTTGGTATACTTCAACTGGTATGCCATCCAGCCCTGGAGTTTGGTATACTACCACTGTTATGCCATCCAGCCCTGGAGTTCTCAGACTTAAAGGCTTTAATTGCATCTAATAGTTCCTCCTCTGTAAATTGACCTTCACATGAGTCTTTCTGTACAGATGTTAATTTTTACATTATTAAAAGGAATCCATTATTAAAGGGAATCCATACAATTAGCTTTGGTTAGTGGAGATGGAGGAGACTTAAAGTGCTTTAGCTTCTGTTGCTTGTGCCTGGAACGGCCCTGGGAATACAGTACAATTTGGAACTCAACCAGTGAGAATATTTCATCTGTTGTCTATCCGCTCTCTGGTTTGGTAACAACAAAGACACTGTGCGTGGATCGGGTGTTAGGGCCTTTAGGCCTGTTTGTGTCCTCTCATGCCCAGAGAGAGAAGCCTGTTCCTGGATCGGGTGTTAGGGCCTTTAGGCCTGTTTGTGTCCTCTCATGCCCAGAGAGAGAAGCCTGTTCCTGGATCGGGTGTTAGGGCCTTTAGGCCTGTTTGTGTCCTCTCATGCACAGAGAGAGAGGCCTGTTCCTGGATCGGGTGTTAGGGCCTTTAGGCCTGTTTGTGTCTTCTCATGCCCGGAGAGAAGCCTGTTCCTGGATCGGGTGTTAGGGCCTTTAGGCCTGTTTGTGTCCTCTCATGCCCGGAGAGAGAGGCCTGTTCCTGGATCGGGTGTTAGCCCCTCCTCCTCATTGCTGTTTTATTGTGAACCCATTGACATAGAAGGTACAGGGTGAGAGGGGTGAGGGTGGTAGAGAGAAGGGGGAGGGTGTGGGGGAGGTAGGCCTCATTATTATTATTATTTACCAGCTGGACAACCCCTCTCCCCTTCTCCCCCGTGTACCCCTCCTTTCCCCCTTCTCCCCCGTGTCCCCCTCCATTCCCCCTTCTCTTCCCTCGGACAGATCAGAATAAGGCCCATTGTCTGGTGGCCTATTAGTGAGAGAAGAGAGAAAGAGGGAGAGACAGAAAGTAGGGGAGAACAGGCTGGTCTTATAGACTAGACGTAACACCTTAACCCCTAACCCCTAGCCTAGCTAACCTTAACCCCTAACTCTAACCCTTAGCCTAGCTATCTTTAGCCACCTAGCTAACATTAGCTTTAGCCATCTAGTTAACTTTAACCACCTATCTAAGATTAGTGTTAGCCACCTCGCTAACATTAGCGTTAGCCATCTAGCCACCTAGCTAACGTTAGCCACAACAAATTGGAATTCGTAACATCTTTATCGCAATGTAATTCTTAATCTATTGTACGAATTGCAATTAATAATATATAATATGAATTGTAATTCGTAACATATCAAACTAACTGGATGATGGACACCCATAAACAATAGAGCGTTGTCCGAGTTTGGCCGGAGTAGGTCGTCAT
>NC_088424.1:54844312-54861912 GCF_034236695.1 Oncorhynchus nerka
CCCCTAACAAGATATTCATGATCAACAGATTGCTAATTAGCTGCTGATGAGTGCTTAATTGGGAACTTGTAGCTTGATGCCTTGTGATCATCTTGAGAAAGATGTTTAAAGAAGTAATGGTTGTTGTACAGGGAGGGAGAAAATGGCTGTTGAATAACGATGGTGGTTACACAATGGTATATTTACACCAGATCTCCCTGTCCTGTTCCGTACTTGTCAGACTGGCTGTATTTGAGATGTCAGGTTCAGCATGGCGATGTTAGTGTATCTTCTCTGTTTCTGATTCCTTAGCATTTTCTGGCCTGGGGGACTGAGAAACGGAGAGAGACAGAGACTCAGAGTTAGAGGTTACATTTCAGCTCCTGTCCTGTCCTCTCTAGCTGTAGCTGGTGTATCAGAGAGATAGAGTTTACATGTATCTCCTGTCCTCTTTAGCTGGTGTATCAGAGAGATAGAGTTTACATGTATCCCCTGTCCTCTCTAGCTGTAGCTGGTGTATCAGAGAGATAGAGTTTACATGTATCGCCTGTCCTCTCTAGCTATAGCTGGTGTATCAGAGAAATAGAGTTTACATATATCTCCTGTCCTCTCTAGCTGGTGTATCAGAGAGATAGAGTTTACATATATCCCCTGTCCTCTCTAGCTGGTGTATCAGAGAGATAGAGTTTACATGTATACCCTGTCCTCTCTAGCTATAGCTGGTGTATCAGAGAAATAGAGTTTACATATATCTCCTGTCCTCTCTAGCTGGTGTATCAGAGAGATAGAGTTTACATATATCCCCTGTCCTCTCTAGCTGGTGTATCAGAGAGATAGAGTTTACATGTATCCCCTGTCCTCTCTAGCTATAGCTGGTGTATCAGAGAGATAGAGTTTACATGTATCCCCTGTCCTCTCTAGCTATAGCTGGTGTATCAGAGAGATAGAGTTTACATGTATCCCCTGTCCTCTCTAGCTGGTGTATCAGAGAGATAGAGTTTACATATATCTCCTGTCCTCTCTAGCTGGTGTATCAGAGAGATATAGTTTACATGTATCCCCTCTCCTCTCTAGCTATAGCTGGTGTATCAGAGAGATAGAGTTTACATATATCCCCTGTCCTCTCTAGCTGGTGTATCAGAGAGATAGAGTTTACATGTATCCCCTGTCCTCTCTAGCTATAGCTGGTGTATCAGAGAGATAGAGTTTACATGTATCTCCTGTCCTCTCTAGCTGGTGTATCAGAGAGATAGAGTTTACATATATCCCCTGTCCTCTCTAGCTATAGCTGGTGTATCAGAGAGATAGAGTTTACATGTATCCCCTGTCCTCTCTAGCTATAGCTGGTGTATCAGAGAGATAGAGTTTACATGTATCCCCTGTCCTCTCTAGCTGGTGTATCAGAGAGATATAGTTTACATATATCCCCTGTCCTCTCTAGCTGGTGTATCAGAGAGATAGAGTTTACATATAGCTCCTGTCCTCTCTAGCTATAGCTGGTGTATCAGAGAGATAGAGTTTACATGTATCTCCTGTCCTCTCTAGCTATAGCTGGTGTATCAGAGAGATAGAGTTTACATATATCTCCTGTCCTCTCTAGCTGGTGTATCAGAGAGATAGAGTTTACATATATCCCCTGTCCTCTCTAGCTGGTGTATCAGAGAGATAGAGTTTACATATATCTCCTGTCCTCTCTAGCTGTAGCTGGTGTATCAGAGAGATAGAGTTTACATGTATCTCCTGTCCTCTTTAGCTGGTGTATCAGAGAGATAGAGTTTACATATATCCCCTGTCCTCTCTAGCTATAGCTGGTGTATCAGAGAGATAGAGTTTACATGTATCCCCTGTCCTCTCTAGCTGGTGTATCAGAGAGATAGAGTTTACATGTATCCCCTGTCCTCTCTAGCTGGTGTATCAGAGAGATAGAGTTTACATGTATCCCCTGTCCTCTCTAGCTGGTGTATCAGAGAGATAGAGTTTACATGTATCCCCTGTCCTCTCTAGCTATAGCTGGTGTATCAGAGAGATAGAGTTTACATATATCTCCTGTCCTCTCTAGCTGGTGTATCAGAGAGATAGAGTTTACATGTATCTCCTGTCCTCTCTAGCTGGTGTATCAGAGATATAGAGTTTACATATATCCCCTGTCCTCTCTAGCTATAGCTGGTGTATCAGAGAGATAGAGTTTACATATATCCCCTGTCCTCTCTAGCTGGTGTATCAGAGAGATAGAGTTTACATGTATCTCCTGTCCTCTCTAGCTATAGCTGGTGTATCAGAGAGATAGAGTTTACATGTATCTCCTGTCCTCTTTAGCTGGTGTATCAGAGAGATAGAGTTTACATATGTCCCCTGTCCTCTCTAGCTGGTGTATCAGAGAGATAGAGTTTACATGTATCCCCTGTCCTCTCTAGCTGGTGTATCAGAGAGATAGAGTTTACATGTATCTCCTGTCCTCTCTAGCTATAGCTGGTGTATCAGCGAGATAGAGTTTACATGTATCCCCTGTCCTCTCTAGCTGTAGCTGGTGTATCAGAGAGATAGAGTTTACATGTATCTCCTGTCCTCTCTAGCTGTAGCTGGTGTATCAGAGAGATAGAGTTTACATGTATCTCCTGTCCTCTCTAGCTGGTGTATCAGAGAGATAGAGTTTACATGTATCTCCTGTCCTCTCTAGCTATAGCTGGTGTATCAGAGAGATAGAGTTTACATGTATCCCCTGTCCTCTCTAGCTGTAGCTGGTGTATCAGAGAGATAGAGTTTACATGTATCTCCTGTCCTCTCTAGCTGTAGCTGGTGTATCAGAGAGATAGAGTTTACATGTATCCCCTGTCCTCTCTAGCTGGTGTATCAGAGAGATAGAGTTTACATGTATCCCCTGTCCTCTCTAGCTGGTGTATCAGAGAGATAGAGTTTACATGTATCTCCTGTCCTCTCTAGCTGGTGTATCAGAGAGATAGAGTTTACATGTATCTCCTGTCCTCTCTAGCTGGTGTATCAGAGAGAAAGAGTTTACATGTATCCCCTGTCCTCTCTAGCTGGTGTATCAGAGAGATAGAGTTTACATGTATCTCCTGTCCTCTCTAGCTGGTGTATCAGAGAGATATAGTTTACATGTATCTCCTGTCCTCTCTAGCTGGTGTATCAGAGAGATAGAGTTTACATGTATCTCCTGTCCTCTCTAGCTGGTGTATCAGAGAGATAGAGTTTACATATATCCCCTGTCCTCTCTAGCTGGTGTATCAGAGAGATAGAGTTTACATGTATCCCCTGTCCTCT
This sequence comes from Oncorhynchus nerka, assembly GCF_034236695.1. NCBI lineage: Eukaryota > Metazoa > Chordata > Actinopteri > Salmoniformes > Salmonidae > Oncorhynchus > Oncorhynchus nerka. Next base: position 54,847,571 of record NC_088424.1, read on the forward strand.
CTAGCTATAGCTGGTGTATCAGAGAGATAGAGTTTACATATATCCCCTGTCCTCTCTAGCTATAGCTGGTGTATCAGAGAGATAGAGTTTACATGTATCTCCTGTCCTCTCTAGCTATAGCTGGTGTATCAGAGAGATAGAGTTTACATGTATCTCCTGTCCTCTCTAGCTGGTGTATCAGAGAGATAGAGTTTACACGTATCTCCTGTCCTCTCTAGCTGGTGTATCAGAGAGATAGAGTTGACATGTATCCCCTGTCCTCTCTAGCTATAGCTGGTGTATCAGAGAGATAGAGTTTACATGTATCTCCTGTCCTCTCTAGCTGTAGCTGGTGTATCATGAGGAGGAGAGTTGGAAGAGTCGTCGTTTCTCCTGTGTGTATGTGTGTGTGTGTGTGTGTGCGTGCGTGCATGCGTGTCCATACCAGCAGTACCTCTGGCCCCCAGCCAAGATGTCCTCCCAGAATACTCCAGACCCTTCTCTCCCTCTGTAGATGACAACTTCCTGTCTATGCCATCCTTCAGTGTCATTAATAGCTTTTAGTGGAGCTCAACAGACTGGGTGACTAGCACCTTGCTAGTCCCCCAGTCTGGTGATACATTAATTAATTAATTAAAAATCCTACAATGTGATTTTCTGGATTTTTTTTCTCATTTTGTCTGTCATAGTTGAAGTGAACCTATGATGAAAATTACAGACCTCTCTCATCTTTTTAAGTGGGAGAACTTGCAGAATTGGTGGCTGACTAAATACTTTTTTGCCCCACTGTATATCTATATATCTCTCTATTTATATCTCTCTATATCTCTCTCTATATATATATATCGAATGTATCGTTTTTTGTGTGCTCTAGGGCAACAGTGTCTAGATTTAATTTGTATTTGTGGACCTGGCGAGACCTTTTTTGGAACACCATTATTTTTTGTCTTACTGAGATTTACTGTCAGGGCCCATGTCTGACAGAGTCTGTGCAGAAGATTTAGGTGGTGCTGTAGGCCCTCCTTGGTTGCGGACAGAGGAACCTGATCATCAGCAAATAGTAGACATTTGACTTCAGATTCTAGTGGGGTGAGGCCGGCTGCAGACTGTTCTAGTGTCCTCGCCAATTCATACGTTGAAGAGGGTGGGGCTTAAACTGCATCCCTGTCTCACCCCACGGCCCTGTGGAAAGAAATGTGTGTTTTTTGCCAATTTTAACCCGCACTTGTTGTTTGTGTACATGGATTTGATAATGTCATATGTTCCCCCCCCCCAACACCACTTTCCATCAATTTGTATAGCAGGCCCTCATGCCAAATTGAGTCAAACGCTTTTTTGAAATCAACAAAGCATGAGAAGACTTTGACTTTGTTTTGGTTTGTTTGTCAATTAGTGTGTGCAGGGGGAATACGTGGTCTGTCATATATTACATAGTACATAGTACATTGTTTTTACTGAGGAAATGTAAGAGTCTGCTGTTAATGATAATGCAGAGGATTCTCCAGAGGTTGCTGTTGATGCATATCCCATTTGTTATTGGTGACAAATGTTCTCCACTTTTGTGGATTGGGGTGATCAGTCCTTGGTTCCTAATATTGGGGAAGATACCAGAGCTGAAGATGATGTTAAAGAGTTGAAGTATAGCCAATTGGAATTTGTTGTCTGTATATTTGAGCATTTCATTGAGGATATCATCAACACCACAGGCCTTTTTGGGTTGGAGGGTTTTTATTTTGTTCTGTAGTTTCTTCAAGGTAATTGGATAATCCAGTGGGTTCTGAGTTTTTAATAATTGATTCTAAGATTTGTATTTGATCATGTATATGTTTTTGCTCTTTGTTCTTTGTTATAGGGACAAAAAGATTGGAGAAGTGGTTTACCCAAACATCTCCATTTTGGATAGATAATTCTTCGTGTTGTTGTTTGTTTAGTGTTTTCCAATTTTCCCAGAAGTGGTTAGAGTCTATGGATTCGTGAATTACATTGAGCTGATTTCTGACATGCTGTTCCTTCTTTTTCCGTAGTGTATTTCTGTATTGTTTTAGTGATTCACCATAGTGAAGGCGTAGACTCAGGTTTTCTGGGTCTCTATGTTTTTGGTTGAACAGGTTTCTCAATTTCTTTCTTAGGTTTTTGCATTCTTCCTCAAACCATTTGTCATTGTTGTTCATTTTCTTCGGTTTTCTGTTAGATTTTTTTTTATTTTGATTGAGGTCAAATATACTGTTAAGATTTTCTACTGCCAAGTTTACACCTTCACTATTACAGTGAAATGTTTTGTCCAGGAAGTTGTCTAAAAGGGAGTGAATTTGTTGTTGCCTAATTGTTTTTTGGTAGGTTTCCAAACTACATTCCTTCCATCTATAGCATTTCTTAATATTATTCAGTTCCTTTGGCTTTGATGCCTCATGATTGAGTATTGTTCTGTTCAAGTAGACTGTGATTTTGCTGTGATCTGATAGGGGTGTCAGTGGGCTGACTGTGAACGCTCTGAGAGACTCTGGGTTGAGGTCAGTGATAAAGTACTCTACAGTACTACTGCCAAGAGATGAGCTATAGGTGTACCTACCATAGGAGTCCCCTCGAAGCCTACCATTGACTATGTACATACCCAGCGTGCGACAGAGCTGCAGGAGTTGTGACCCGTTTTTGTTGGTTATGTTGTCGTAGTTGTGCCTAGGGGGGCATTGGGGTGGAAATGCTGTCACCTCCAGGCAGGTGTTTGTCCCCCTGTGTGCTGAGGGTGTCAGGTTCTTGTCCGATTCTGGCATTTAGGTCGCCACAGACTAGTACATGTCCCTGGGCCTGGAAATGATTGATTTCCCCCTCCAGGATGGAGAAGCTGTCTTCATTAAAGTATGGGGATTCAAGTGGGGGGATATAGGTAGCACACAGGAGGGCATTTTTCTCTATTAATATTTCCTTTAGAATTTCTAGACAAATGTAAAATGTTCCTGTTTTGATTAATTTAATGGAGTGAGTTAGGTCTGCTCTATACCAAATTAGCATACCCCCTGAGTCCCTTCCCTGTTTCACACCTGGTCGTTTGATGGATGGGACTACCAGCTCTCTGTAACCTAGAGGGCAACCAGTGGCTCCATCTCCTCTGTACCATGTTTCTTGTAGGATGACAATGTCTGTATTTCCAATATCTTTGATGAAGTCTTGGTTCCTGCTCTTTAGGCCAAAGGCAGATGACCTCAGGCCTTGGACATTCCAGGATGATATATAGTGAAGGCTTCGTGTTCCATAAAGTGTCCAATGTTCTTAGTGGTGTTATTTGGCCTCAGTCCAGTAAGTTTGAGCAGAGCCTGCTGAGCATCTGGTACATGCCATTAGCTTGGGCTATTGTAAGAGTGGGGGTTGGGCCTGTTTGCCTGCTCACGGCCTGGGCGTATTTGTGACTTCCATGTTGAGGCCCTCTTTGCGGGAATGGGGGGCATGGGTTGGGTAGGAGGGGTATAGGTCTGATCTGAGGGGACCTAAATGGGGTGTTGAGTGGTTGGGGTGTGGGTGTGGATGTGGCTGGTGGTGTTGTGGTCTGGTTGTAGGTCCTCTCGGCGTGGGTCCTCTATGTGTAGCTCTGTGGGGGTGGGGGGGGGGGGGTCTCACTGGTCTGGGCAGGTGTCTATTGATCTCTTGCTCCTGTGTGAAGTGTTGGGGATACGTTTGAGAGCAATGTCCTTTAGGGTCCGGGCGAAGGCACTGCTGCCTTGTATAGGTGGACCTGGTCGTAAATGCTGGTCAAGTCCAGGGTGGAGTGGTGGGCCAGGAAAACATTTGGTTTTGAGGCACAGTCACGGGAAATACTTGCGTTTACCCGCTGTATGGTAGCAGGGTGTAAATCTTTTCAAGGTAGCATGGTGGAGATAACCACACGCGTTGGGGAAAATAGAAGAAGCTTTTTCAATCACTCCGTTCAGTGCTGTGGCCACCCTTTCCTGCTGTGTTCTCAGGTCGTTTGTGCCTGTGTGTATTATTATGTGGCTGGGTGAACCTAGTTGGTCCTCAGACAGAAGGTCTTGGATGCGCTGGGTGTATTATTATGTGGCTAGGTGAACCTAGTTGGTCCTCAGACAGAAGGTCTTGGGTGCGCTGGGTATATTATTATGTGGCCGGGTGAACCTAGTAGGTCCTCAGACAGAAGGTCTAGGGTGCGCTGGGTATATTATTATGTGGCTGGGTGAACTTAGTACGTCCTCAGACAGAAGGTCTAGGGTGCGCTGGGTATATTATTATGTGTCTGGGTGAACTTAGTAGGTCCTCAGACAGAAGGTCTAGGGTGCGCTGGGTGAACCTAGTAGGTCCTCAGACAGAAGGTCTAGGGTGCGCTGGGTGAACCTAGTAGGTCCTCAGACAGAAGGTCTAGGGTGCGCTGGGTGTTTGGACACCAGAGTTTAGACATTCTGTTTTTCTTTCTTGTATATATTTCCCATTTGAGTCCATAAGCTGAGGTGGGCTGTTCTGCTGGCTTCTCTGCGGGGGTGGGCACCTCTCTAGTGGGTTATTCTCTGTCACACGCCATCCCCCTCAACCTCTCCTCCAGCAGTCTGATCCTGTCCTCCAGCAGTCTGACCCTCTCCTCCATCCCCCTCACCCTCTCCTCCAGCTGTCTGATCCTCTCCTCCATCCCCCTCACCCTCTCCTCCAGCACCCTCTCTCCACACCCCTCATCCTCCATCCCCCTCAACCTCTCCTCCAGCAGTCTGATCCTCTCCTCCAGCAGTCTGATCCTCTCCTCCATCCCCCTCACCCTCTCCTCCATCTCCCTCACCCTCTCCTCCACCCCCCACCCTCTCCTCCAGCAGTCTGATCCTCTCCTCCACCCCCACCCTCTCCTCCACCCTCACCCTCTCCTCCATCCCCTCACCCTCTCCTCCAGCAGTCTGATCCTCTCCTCCATCCCCCTCACCCTCTCCTCCAGCAGTCTGATCCTCTCCTCCACCCCTCTCACCCTCTCCTCCATCCCCTCACACTCTCCTCCATCCCCCTCACCTCTCCTCCATCAGTCTCACCCTCTCCTCCAGCAGTCTGATCCTCTCCTCCATCCCTCTCACCCTCTCCTCCAGCAGTCTGATCCTCTCCTCCACCCCTCTCACCCTCCCCTCCAGCAGTCTGATCCTCTCCTCCATCTACCTCACCCTCTCCTCCATCTCCCTCACCCTCTCCTCCAGCAGTCTGGTCTTCTCCTCCAGCAGTCTGATCCTCTCCTCCACCCCCTCACCCTCTCCTCCATCCCCCTCACCCCTCTCCTCCAGCAGTCTGATCCTCCTCCACCCCCTCACCCTCTCCTCCAGCAGTCTGATCCTCTCCTCCACCCCCTCACCCTCTCCTCCACCCCCTCACCCTCTCCTCCAGCAGTCTGATCCTCTCCTCCACCCCCTCACCCCTCTCCTCCACCCCCTCACCCTCTCCTCCAGCAGTCTGATCCTCTCCTCCACCCCTCACCCTCTCCTCCAGCAGTCTGATCCCTCCTCCACCCCCTCACCCTCTCCTCCACCCCCTCACCCTCTCCTCCAGCAGTCTGATCCTCTCCTCCACCCCACCCTCTCCTCCACCCCCTCACCCTCTCCTCCAGCAGTCTGATCCTCTCCTCCACCCCCACCCTCTCCTCCACCCTGATCCTCTCCTCCCCCCTCACCCTCTCCTCCAGCAGTCTGATCCTCTCCTCCACCCCCTCACCCTCTCCTCCAGCAGTCTGATCCTCTCCTCCACCCCCTCACCCTCTCCTCCAGCAGTCTGATGCTCTCCTCCATCCCCCTCACCTTCCTCCAGCAGTCTGATCCTCTCCTCCACCCCACCCTCCCTCCACCCCCTCACCCTCTCCTCCAGCAGTCTGATCCTCTCCTCCACCCCCTCACCCTCTCCTCCAGCAGTCTGATCCTCTCCTCCACCCCCCTCACCCTCTCCTCCAGCAGTCTGATGCTCTCCTCCATCCCCCTCACCTTCCCTCCAGCAGTCTGATCCTCTCCTCCACCCCCTCACCCTCTCCTCCAGCAGTCTGATCCTCTCCTCCATCCCCCCCTCACCCTCTCCTCCAGCAGTCTGATCCTCTCCTCCACCCCCTCACCCCTCTCCTCCAGCAGTCTGATCCCTCCTCCACCCCCATCCTCTCCTCCAGCAGTCTGATCCCTCTCCTCCACCCCCTCACCTCTCCTCCAGCAGTCTGATCCTCTCCTCCATCCCCCTCACCCTCTCCTCCACCCCCTCACCCTCTCCTCCAGCAGTCTGATCCTCTCCTCCATCCCCTCACCCTCTCCTCCAGCAGTCTGATCCTCTCCTCCACCCCCTCACCCTCTCCTCCAGCAGTCTGATCCTCTCCCTCCACCCCCCTCCACCCTCTCCTCCAGCAGTCTGATCCCTCCTCCACCCCCTCACCCTCTCCTCCAGCAGTCTGATCCCTCCTCCATCCCCTCACCCTCTCCTCCAGCAGTCTGATCCTCTCCTCCATCCCCTCACCCTCTCCTCCATCCCCTCACCCCCCTCCAGCAGTCTGATCCTCTCCTCCATCCCCCTCACCCTCTCCTCCATCCCCCTCACCTCTCTCCAGCAGTCTGATCCCCCTCCATCCCCCTCTCTCCTCCATCCCCTCACCTAATCTCCTCCAGCAGTCCTCCTCCTCCCCCCACCCTCTCCTCCAGCAGTCTGATCCTCTCCTCCACCCCCTCACCTCTCCTCCAGCAGTCTGATCCTCTCCATCCCCTCCATCCCCTCACCCTCTCCTCCAGCAGTCTGATCCTCTCCTCCTCCACCCCCCTCAGCAGTCTGACCCTCTCCTCCACCCCCACCCTCTCCTCCAGCAGTCTGATCCTCTCCTCCACCCCCCTCACCCTCTCCTCCAGCAGTCTGATCCTCTCCTCCACCCCCCTCACCCTCTCCTCCAGCAGTCTGATCCTCTCCTCTAGTGCTCTGTTCTTCTCCTGCTCTTGCTTGTTAAATATTGTTGTAGTTGTCTCACTACAGTCCAGGGTGCAGATATGTCTCTATCCAACTCCAGCTCTCCGGGTTTGGTTAAGGGGGTGTTGTTGTGCTGGACTGGTGTCTGGGTCTGTGCTGACTGGAGTGTAATCACCTGCTGTTCCAGCTCCACCTGCCTTACCTCCAGCTGGGTAAATGTATCCTTCATTCCAATGAGGGGGTAGTACTCTGTGCTGGGAGGTTGACTGTCCTCTGGGGGTGGCTCGTCTGTGGGGTTATATAATGAAGAAGTCTGGTCTGACCCGCTCGGGGTGGGTGTATCTTTTTCAAAAGAGAGAGCTTCTCCTGCTGGGCTAATTCTTTGATTAGGTGAAGGTCCATCTGAAACTGTTTGGGGTTGCCTTGTACCAATACTGTTCCAGACTTATAGAGATTTATATTAGCTGACTCAGAGTCCTCATTGTCTAGTATCCTGAGTTTCCACCCCTCATTAACAGAGGGGTAGTGTGTTAATATAGCACTGTGCCATGCCAAGGGATGGTCTGTGTTAATATAGCACTGTGCCATGCCAGGGGATGGTATGTGTGGAAGATGAGGAAGAGGAGGTTGCTGATGTTCCCATTTTTATAATAGTCAGCAAACAGTATCCCTTGATTTCCCATAAGGAGCTTCATTTTGGGATCTTTTCTTGCCTTATCATTCTTTACATACACATGGTACTGTATTTTAATTACCTCTGAACAATGGGGTTGGGGGGGGGGGGTGCTTCTAAGGCCTCTCCATTTGATTGGAGTAGACTGTGTGACTCTCCTGCCATTGTTGGGCTAAAGGGCTTTGACACCTCTCACTAAGGCCTCTCCGTTTGATTGGAGTAGACTGTGTGTCTCTCCTGCCATTGTTGGGCTAAAGGGCTTTGACACCTCTCACTGTAATGCGTTCTTCTTCTTCTTGGCTTTTGGAAATAAAATATAGCTTCAGACTAAACATTTCTCACTCAGTTCCAGGTTGGATGGTGTTTTCAGGTCTCTATACTGTCGTATAGCCAGACCTCACCTGTATGTTAATGGTTACTATCGTATAGCCAGACCTCACCTGTATGTTAATGGTTACTATCATATAGCCAGACCCAGACCTCACCTGTATGTTAATGGTTACTATCATATAGCCAGACCCAGACCTCACCTGTATGTTAATGGTTACTATCATATAGCCAGACCCAGACCTCACCTGTATGTTAATGGTTACTATCATATAGCCAGACCCAGACCTCACCTGTATGTTAATGGTTACTATCATATAGCCAGACCTCACCTGTATGTTAATGGTTACTATCATATAGCCAGACCTCACCTGTATGTTAATGGTTACTATCATATAGCCAGACCTCACCTGTATGTTAATGGTTACTATCATATAGCCAGACCCAGACCTCACCTGTATGTTAATGGTTACTATCATATAGCCAGACCTCACCTGTATGTTAATGGTTACTATCATATACCCAGACCTCACCAGACTATCATATAGCCAGACCTCACCTGTATGTTAATGGTTACTATCATATAGCCAGACCCAGACCTCACCTGTATGTTAATGGTTACTATCATATAGCCAGACCTCACCTGTATGTTAATGGTTACTATCATATAGCCAGACCCAGACCTCACCTGTATGTTAATGGTTACTATCATATAGCCAGACCTCACCTGTATGTTAATGGTTACTATCATATAGCCAGACCCAGACCTCACCTGTATGTTAATGGTTACTATCATATAGCCAGACCTCACCTGTATGTTAATGGTTACTATCATATAGCCAGACCCAGACCTCACCTGTATGTTAATGGTTACTATCATATAGCCAGACCTCACCTGTATGTTAATGGTTACTATCATATAGCCAGACCCAGACCTCACCTGTATGTTAATGGTTACTATCATATAGCCAGACCCAGACCTCACCTGTATGTTAATGGTTACTATCATATAGCCAGACCCAGACCTCACCTGTATGTTAATGGTTACTATCATATAGCCAGACCTCACCTGTATGTTAATGGTTACTATCATATAGCCAGACCTCACCTGTATGTTAATGGTTACTATCATATAGCCAGACCCAGACCTCACCTGTATGTTAATGGTTACTATCATATAGCCAGACCTCACCTGTATGTTAATGGTTACTATCATATAGCCAGACCCAGACCTCACCTGTATGTTAATGGTTACTATCATATAGCCAGCCAGACCTCACCTGTATGTTATGTTAATGGTTACTATCATATAGCCAGACCCAGACCTCACCTGTATGTTAATGGTTACTATCATATAGCCAGACCTCACCTGTATGTTAATGGTTACTATCATATAGCCAGACCCAGACCTCACCTGTATGTTAATGGTTACTATCATATAGCCAGACCCAGACCTCACCTGTATGTTAATAGCCAGACCCAGTCACCTGTATGTTAATGGTTACTAGCCAGACCCAGACCTCACCTGTATGTTAATGGTTTACTAGCCAGACCTCACCTGTATGTTAATGGTTACTATCATATAAACCAGACCTCACCTGTATGTTAATGGTTACTATCATATAGCCAGACCCAGAACCTGTATGTTAATGGTTACTATCATATAGCCAGACCTCACCTGTATGTTAATGGTTACTATCATATAGAGACCTCACCTGTATGTTAATGGTTACTATCATATAGACCCAGACCTCACCTGTATGTTAATGGTTACTATCATATAATGGTTACTATCATATAGAGAAGACCTCACCTGTGAATATAAGACCTCACCTGTATGGAAATATCATATAGCCAGACCCAGACCTCACCTGTATGTTAATGGTTACTATCATATAACCAGACCTCACCTGTATGTTAATGAGTTACTATCATATAGCCAGACCCAGACCTCACCTGTATGTTAAGAGTTACTATCATATAGCCAGACCCAGACCTCACCTGTATGTTAATGGTGAATATATATAGCCAGACCCAGACCTCACCTGTATGTTAAGTTACTATCATATAGCCAGAGAATGGTTACTATCATATAGCCAGACCAGACCTCACCTGTATGTTAATGGTTACTATCATATAGCCAGACCCAGACCTCACCTGTATGTTAATGGTTACTAATATAAACCTGTATGGGAAATAGCCGAGACCCAGACCTCACCTGTATGTTAAGAGTGAATATAAACCAGGGAAATACGAGGAGAAGAGTGAATATAAACCAGGGAAATACTGAGGAGAAGAGTGAATATAAACCAGAGAAGAGTGAATATAAACCAGGGAAATAGGGGGAAGAGTGAATATAAACCAGGGAAATACGAGGAGAAGAGTGAATATAAACCAGGGAAATACGAGGAGAAGAGTGAATATAAACCAGGGAAATACGAGGAGAAGAGTGAATATAAACCAGGGAAATACGAGGAGAAGAGTGAATATAAACCAGGGAAATACGAGGAGAAGAGTGAATATAAACCAGGGACAATACGAGGAGAAGAGTGAATATAAACCAGGGAAATTAAATCAAATCTAAATACTGCATAGAGATGATTAATTCAAAAGCAATTTGTTTATCTGTTAATTCATGTTTGATGTGTTTGGATATTAGGATTTAGATGTCATCAACTCTCTCAAGACTTTGGCTGGACTGATCCGGCCTTGAAGCTCTGTAGCTGGAAAATGAATATTCTGTTATCGTCTTATAGCTGGAGCTTTGTCAGTCTCCTCAATAGCCTCCATCACAGGGGTGGCTGTGTGCGTGCTGCCACCCTCCCTGGTCAGTAGCACTAGGCTTTCTGTATAATCCCATTACCACAGAGCTGTTCCAGATTCTATAGTTCTACAGCTTCTATAGTTCTATAGCTTCTATAGTTCTACAGCTTCTATAGTTCCACCGCTTCTATAGTTCTAGAGCTTTTATAGTTCTACAGCTTCTATAGTTCTACAGCTTCTATAGTTCTAGAGCTTCTATAGTTCTACAGCTTCTATAGTTCCACCGCTTCTATAGTTCTAGAGCTTCTATAGTTCTATAGCTTCTATAGTTCTACAGCTTCTATAGTTCTACAGCTTCTATAGTTCTACAGCTTCTATAGTTCTACAGATTCTATAGTTCTACAGCTTCTATAGTTCTATAGCTTCTATAGTTCTACAGATTCTATAGTTCTACAGCTTCTATAGTTCTACAGCTTCTATAGTTCTACAGCTTCTATAGTTCTACAGCTTCTATAGTTCCACCGCTTCTATAGTTCTACAGCTTCTATAGTTCTATAGCTTCTATAGTTCTACAGCTTCTATAGTTCTACAGCTTCTATAGTTCTACAGCTTCTATAGTTCTACAGCTTCTATAGTTCTATAGCTTCTATAGTTCTACAGCTTCTATAGTTCCACCGCTTCTATAGTTCTACAGCTTTTATAGTTCTAGAGCTTCTATAGTTCTACAGCTTCTATAGTTCTAGAGCTTTTATAGTTCTACAGCTTCTATAGTTCTACAGCTTCTATAGTTCCACCACTTCTATAGTTCTAGAGCTTTTATAGTTCTACAGCTTCTATAGTTCTACAGCTTCTATAGTTCTACAGCTTCTATAGTTCTACAGCTTCAATAGTTCTAGAGCTTTTATAGTTCTACAGCTTCTATAGTTCTACAGCTTCTATAGTTCTACAGCTTCTATAGTTCTACAGCTTCTATAGTTCTACAGCTTCTATAGTTCCACCGCTTCTATAGTTCTAGAGCTTTTATAGTTCTACAGCTTCTATAGTTCTATAGCTTCTATAGTTCTACAGCTTCTATAGTTCTAGAGCTTTTATAGTTCTACAGCTTCTATAGTTCTACAGCTTCTATAGTTCTACAGCTTCTATAGTTCTACAGCTTCTATAGTTCTACAGCTACAATAGTTTTACAGCTACAATAGTTTTACAGCTTCTCTAGTTCTACAGATTCTATAGTTGTACAGATACTATAGTTCTACAGATTCTATAGTTCTACAGATTCTATAGTTCTACAGCTTCTACAGTTGTACAGCTTCTATAGTTGTACAGATTCTATAGTTCTACAGTTGTCTTTGAACACAATCATAAATAGGTCAGATTCTGGTACATTCATTCAGATCACATTCTCTTGTTCTGCCTCTTTCTCTACCTCTCTCTCTCTCCCTACCCTCTCTCTTTCTTTCCCTACCTCTCTCTCTCTCTCTTTCTCTACCTCTCTCTCTTTCTTTCCCTACCTCTCTCTTTCTCTACCCCTCTCTCTCTCTTCCCCTAGCCCCTCTCTCTTTCTTTCCCTACCTCTCTCTCTCTCTCTTTCTCTACCTCTCTCTCTTTCTTTCCCTACGTCTCTCTTTCTCTACCCCTCTCTCTCTCTTCCCCTACCCCTCTCTCTCTTTCTTTCCCTACCTCTCTCTCTCTCTTTCTCTACCTATCTCTCTTTCTTTCCCTACCTCTCTCTCTCTCTCTCTTTCTCTACCTCTCTCTCTCTCTTTATCTACCTCTCTCTCTCTTTCTCTACCTCTCTCTCTCTTTCCCTACCTCTCTCTCTTTCTTTCCCTACCTCTCTCTCTCTCTTTCCCTACCTCTCTCTCTCTTTCTTTCCCTAACTCTCTCTTTCCCTACCCCTACCCCTCGCTCTCTCTCTTCCCCTACCTCTCTCTCTCCCTACCCCTACCTCTCTCTCTTCCCCTACCCCTCTCTCTCTTCCCCTACCTCTCTCTCTCTCTCTTTACCTACCCCCTCTCTCTCTTTCCCTACCCCTCGTTCTCTCTCTTCCCCTACCCCCTCTCTCCCTACCCCTCTCTCCCTCTTTCCCTACCCCTCGCTCTCTCTCTCTTCCCCTACCTCTCTCTCTCTTTCTTTCCCTACCTCTCTCTCCCTACCCCTCTCTCTCTCTTTCCCTACCCCTCGCTCTCTCTCTTCCCCTACCCCCTCTCTCTCTTCCCCTACCTCTCTCTCTCCCTACCCCTCTCTCTCTTTCCCTACCCCTCGCTCTCTCTCTTCCCCTACCTCTCTCTCTCTTTCTTTCTTTCCCTACTCTCTCTCTCCCTACCCCTCTCTCTCTCTTTCCCTACCCCTCGCTCTCTCTCTTTCCCTACCCCTCGCTCTCTCTCTTTCCCTACCCCTCTCTCTCTCTTTCTTTCTCTACCTCTCTCTCTCTCCCTACCCCTCTCTCTCTCTTTCCCTACCCCTCGCTCTCTCTCTTCCTCTCTCTCTCTTTCTTTCCCTACCTCTCTCTCTCCCTACCCCTCGCTCTCTCTCTTCCCCTACCCCTCTCTCTCTTTCTTTCCCTACCTACCTCTCTCTCTCCCTACCCCCTCTCTCTCTTCCCCTTACCTCTCTTTCTCTTTTCCTACCCCCCTCTCTCTTCCCCTACCCCCTCTCTCTCTTCCCTACCCCTCTCTCTCTTCCCCTCTCTCTCTCTTCCCCTACCACTCTCTCTCTCTTCCCTACCTCTCTCTCTCTTTCCCCTACCTCTCTCTCTCTCTTTCCCTACCTATCTCTCTCTTCCCCTACCTCTCTCTCTTTCCCTACCTCTCTCTCTCTTCCCCTACCTCTCTCTCTCTCTTCCCCTACCCCTCTCTCTTTCCCTACCTCTCTCTCTCTTCCCCTACCTCTCTCTCTCTCTTTCCCTACCTCTCTCTCTCTTTCCCTAACTCTCTCTCTCTTTCCCTACCCCCCTCTCTCTTTCCCTATCTCTCTCTTTTCCCCTTCTCTTCCTGTCTCTCACACTAAAGGTGCGTGGGTCAGCTGTTTGTCCAACCGCCCGACTGTATGTGATAAAGTACAAATCTGAGGCCCGAACTTCTAATATAGAAAATGTGCTGTAAACATCAGTCAGAGGAGGCTGAATGATTTGTTGACATGGAGTGCAGGAGTTTTCTGCCTGATCCAGATAAGCTTTGTTTCTGCTTATAATATGCAACATTTTGGTTAACTATTTGTTAGTCATCTTGTCTCTAATTAGATACATACAGCTTCTCTACTGTCATTATATGTTGCCCCAGAAGACTGAAGAAACCCCTACTCTCTACTGTCATTATATGTTGCCCCAGAAGACTGAAGAAACCTCTGCTGTCTACTGTCATTATATGTTGCCCCAGAAACCCCTGCTGTCTACTGTCATTATATGTTGCCCCAGAAGACTGAAGAAACCTCTGCTGTCTACTGTCATTATATGTTGCCCCAGAAACCCCTGCTGTCTACTGTCATTATATGTTGCCCCAGAAACCCCTGCTCTCCAGAATAATGTCATATATGATAGAATGGATGTTTCCATCTAGTTGATATCGGTAACGTTTTCTCTGTCATCACTGCTTCTTTCACAGAGCAAAGAGGTTTAGGGACCGGGGAGAAAAATCCGTTTGACTGGTTGGAAGGACATAGAAAGCTGTGAAAACCACCCAACATGTTTCTGATAAGTAGTCAGTAG
>NC_088424.1:54862412-54892412 GCF_034236695.1 Oncorhynchus nerka
ATAACAGTAGACTACTTCTCTGGTCCTCTTCTATAACAGACTACTATTTCTGTTCCTCTCTTCTATACCATTAGACTACTGTTCTGGTTCTCTTCTATAACAGACTACTGTTCTGGTCCTCTCTTCTATAACAGACTACTGTTCTGGTCTCTCTTCTACAACAGACTACTGTTCTGGTCCTCTCTTCTATAACAGACTACTGTTTCTGTCTCTCTTCTATAACAGACTACTGTTCTGTCCTCTCTTCTATAACAGACTACTGTTCTGGTTCTCTCTTCTACAACAGACTACTGTTCTGGTCCTCTCTTCTATAACAGACTACTGTTCTGGTCCTCTTCTATACCATTAGACTACTGTTCTGGCTCTCTCTTCTATAACAGACTACTGTTCTGGTCTCTCTTCTATACCATTAGACTACTGTTCTGGTCTCTCTTCTATAACATTAGACTGTTCTGGTCCTTCTATAACATTAGACTACTGTTCTGGTCCTCTCTTCTATAACATTAGACTACTATTCTGGTCCTCTTCTATAACAGACTACTGTTCTGGTCCTCTCTTCTATAACAGACTACTGTTCTGGTCCTCTCTTCTATAACAGACTACTGTTCTGGTCCTCTCTTCTATAACATTAGACTACTGTTCTGGTCCTCTCTTCTATACCATTAGACTACTGTTCTGGTCCTCTCTTCTATAACATTAGACTACTGTTCTGGTCCTCTCTTCTATACCATTAGACTACTGTTCTGGTCCTCTTCTATAACAGACTACTGTTCTGGTCCTCTCTTCTATACCATTAGACTACTGTTCTGGTCCTCTATTCTATAACAGACTACTTCTCTGGTCCTCTCTTCTATAACAGTAGACTACTTCTCTGGTCCTCTCTTCTATAACAGACTACTGTTCTGTTCCTCTCTTCTATACCATTAGACTACTGTTCTGGTTCTCTCTTCTATAACAGACTACTGTTCTGGTCCTCTCTTCTATAACAGAACTGTTTCTGGTCCTCTTCTACAACAGACTACTGTTCTGGTCCTCTCTTCTATAACAGACTACTGTTCTGGTCCCTCTTCTATAACAGACTACTGTTCTGTCCTCTCTTCTATAACAGACTACTGTTCTGGATTTTCTCTTCTACAACAGACTACTGTTCTGGTCCTCTCTTCTATAACAGACTACTGTTCTGGTCCTCTCTTCTATACCATTAGACTACTGTTCTCTCTTCTATAACAGACTACTGTTCTGGTCCTCTCTTCTATACCATTAGACTACTGTTCTGGTCCTCTCTTCTATAACATTAGACTACTGTTCTGTCCTTCTATAACATTAGACTACTGGTCCTCTCTTCTATAACATTAGACTACTGTTCTGGTCCTCTCTTCTATAACAGACTACTGTTCTGGTCCTCTCTTCTATAACAGACTACTGTTCTGGTCCTCTCTTCTATAACAGACTACTGTTCTGGTCCTCTCTTCTATAACATTAGACTACTGTTCTGGTCCTCTTCTATAACATTAGACTACTGTTCTGGTCCTCTCTTCTATACCATTAGACTACTGTTCTGGTCCTCTTCTATAACAGACTACTGTTCTGGTCCTCTCTTCTATACCATTAGACTACTGTTCTGGTCCTCTATTCTATAACAGACTACTGTTCTGGTCCTCTCTTCTTTACCATTAGACTACTGTTCTGGTCCTCTCTTCTATAACAGACTACTGTTCTGGTCCTCTCTTCTATACCATTAGACTACTGTTCTGGTTCTCTCTTCTATAACAGACTACTGTTCTGGTCCTCTCTTCTATAACAGACTACTGTTCTGGTCCTCTCTTCTACAACAGACTACTGTTCTGGTCCTCTCTTCTATAACAGACTACTGTTCTGGTCCTCTCTTCTATAACAGACTACTGTTCTGGTCCTCTCTTCTATAACAGACTACTGTTCTGGTTCTCTCTTCTACAACAGACTACTGTTCTGGTCCTCTCTTCTATAACAGACTACTGTTCTGGTCCTCTCTTCTATACCATTAGACTACTGTTCTGGCCCTCTCTTCTATAACAGACTACTGTTCTGGTCCTCTCTTCTATACCATTAGACTACTGTTCTGGTCCTCTCTTCTATAACATTAGACTACTGTTCTGGTCCTTCTATAACATTAGACTACTGTTCTGGTCCTCTCTTCTATAACATTAGACTACTATTCTGGTCCTCTCTTCTATAACAGACTACTGTTCTGGTCCTCTCTTCTATAACAGACTACTGTTCTGGTCCTCTCTTCTATAACAGACTACTGTTCTGGTCCTCTCTTCTATAACATTAGACTACTGTTCTGGTCCTCTCTTCTATACCATTAGACTACTGTTCTGGTCCTCTCTTCTATAACATTAGACTACTGTTCTGGTCCTCTCTTCTATACCATTAGACTACTGTTCTGGTCCTCTTCTATAACAGACTACTGTTCTGGTCCTCTCTTCTATACCATTAGACTACTGTTCTGGTCCTCTATTCTATAACAGACTCTCTTCTATACCATTAGACTACTGTTCTGGTCCTCTCTTCTATAACAGACTACTGTTCTGGTCCTCTCTTCTATATAACATCTATAACAGACTGTTCTGGTCCTCTCTTCTATAACAGACTACTGTTCTGGTCCTCTCTTCTATAACATATAACAGACTACTGTTCTGGTCCTCTCTTCTATAACAGACTACTGTTCTGGTCCTCTCTTCTATAACAGACTACTGTTCTGGTCTCTCTTCTACAACAGACTACTGTTCTGGTCCTCTCTTCTATAACAGACTACTGTTCTGGTCTCTCTTCTATAACATTAGACTACTGTTCTGGCCTCTCTTCTATAACAGACTACTGTTCTGGTCCTCTCTTCTATAACATTAGACTACTGTTCTGGTCCTCTTCTATAACATTAGACTACTGTTCTGGTCCTTCTATAACATTAGACTACTGTTCTGGTCCTCTCTTCTATAACATTAGACTACTGTTCTGGTCCTCTCTTCTATAACAGACTACTGTTCTGGTCCTCTCTTCTATAACAGACTACTGTTCTGGTCCTCTCTTCTATAACAGACTACTGTTCTGGTCCTCTCTTCTATAACAGACTACTGTTCTGGTCCTCTCTTCTATACATTAGACTACTGTTCTGGTCCTCTCTTCTATAACATTAGACTACTGTTCTGGTCCTCTCTTCTATAACAGACTACTGTTCTGGTCCTCTCTTCTATACATTAGACTAGACTACTGTTCTGGTCCTCTCTTCTATAACATTAGACTACTGTTCTGGTCCTCTCTTCTATAACAGACTACTGTTCTGGTCCTCTCTTCTATAACATTAGACTACTGTTCTGGTCCTCTCTTCTATAACAGACTACTGTTCTGGTCCTCTCTTCTATAACATTAGACTACTGTTCTGTAACAGACTACTGTTCTGGTCCTCTCTTCTATAACATTAGACTACTGTTCTGGTCCTCTCTTCTATAACATTAGACTACTGTTCTGGTCCTCTCTTCTATAACATTAGACTACTGTTCTGGTCCTCTCTTCTATAACATTAGACTACTGTTCTGGTCCTCTCTTCTATAACAGACTACTGTTCTGGTCCTCTCTTCTATAACATTCTATAACAGACTACTGTTCTGGTCCTCTCTTCTATAACAGACTACTGTTCTGGTCCTCTCTTCCTAGACTACTGTTCTGGTCCTCTCTTCTATAACAGACTACTGTTCTGGTCCTCTCTTCTATAACATTAGACTACTGTTCTGGTCCTCTATTCTATAACAGACTACTGTTCTGGTCCTCTCTTCTATAACATTAGACTACTGTTCTGGTCCTCTCTTCTATAACATTAGACTACTGTTCTGGTCCTCTCTTCTATAAATTAGACTACTGTTCTGGTCCTCTTCTATAACAGACTACTGTTCTGGTAACAGACTACTGTTCTGGTCCTCTCTTCTATAACATTAGACTACTGTTCTGGTCCTCTCTTCTATAACATTAGACTACTGTTCTGGTCCTCTCTTCTATAACATTAGACTACTGTTCTGGTCCTCTCTTCTATTAGACTACTGTTCTGGTCCTCTCTTCATAACAGACTACTGTTCTGGTCCTCTCTTCTATAACATTAGACTACTGTTCTGGTCCTCTCTTCTATAACAGACTACTGTTCTGTCCTTCTTCTATAACATTAGACTACTGTTCTGGTCCTCTATTCTATAACATTAGACTACTGTTCTGGTCCTCTCTTCTATAACATTAGACTACTGTTCTGGTCTCTCTTCTATAACATTAGACTACTGTTCTGGTCCTCTCTTCTATAACAGACTACTGTTCTGGTCCTCTCTTCTATAACATTAGACTACTGTTCTGGTCCTCTCTTCTATAACATCAGACTACTGTTCTGGTCCTCTCTTCTATAACATTAGACTACTGTTCTGGTCCTCTCTTCTATAACAGACTACTGTTCTGGTCCTCTCTTCTATAACATTAGACTACTGTTCTGGTCCTCTCTTCTATAACAGACTACTGTTCTGGTCCTCTCTTCTAACATTAGACTACTGTTCTGGTCTCTCTTCTATAACAGACTACTGTTCTGGTCCTCTTCTATAACAGACTACTGTTCTGGTCCTCTTCTATAACTATTAGACTACTGTTCTGGTCCTCCTCTTCTATAACATTAGACTACTGTTCTGGTCCTCTCTTCTATAACAGACTACTGTTCTGGTCCTCTCTTCTATAACATTAGACTACTGTTCTGGTCCTCTATTCTATAACAGACTACTGTTCTGGTCCTCTCTTCTATAACATTAGACTACTGTTCTGTTCTAACAGACTACTGTTCCTCTCTTCTATAACATTAGACTACTGTTCTGGTCCTCTCTTCTATAACATTAGACTACTGTTCTGGTCTCTCTTCTATAACATTAGACTACTGTTCTGGTCCTCTTCTATAACATTAGACTACTGTTCTGGTCCTCTCTTCTATAACAGACTACTGTTCTGGTCCTCTCTTCTATAACATTAGACTACTGTTCTGGTCCCTCTTCTATAACATTAGACTACTGTTCTGGTCCTCTATTCTATAACATTAGACTACTGTTCTGGTCCTCTCTTCTATAACATTAGACTACTGTTCTGGTCCTCTCTTCTATAACATTAGACTACTGTTCTGGTCCTCTCTTCTATAACAGACTACTGTTCTGGTCCTCTCTTTATATAACATTAGACTACTGTTCTGTCCTCTCTTCTATAACAGACTACTGTTCCTCTCTTCTATAACAGACTACTGTTCTGGTCCTCTATTCTATAACATTAGACTACTGTTCTGGTCCTCTCTTCTATAACATTAGACTACTGTTCTGGTCCTCTCTTCTATAACATTAGACTACTGTTCTGGTCCTCTCTTCTATAACATTAGACTACTGTTCTGGTCCTCTCTTCTATAACATTAGACTACTGTTCTGGTCCTCTCTTCTATAACAGACTACTGTTCTGTTACTGTTCTGGTCCTCTATTCTATAACATTAGACTACTGTTCTGGTCCTCTCTTCTATAACAGACTACTGTTCTGGTCCTCTCTTCTATAACATTAGACTACTGTTCTGGTCCTCTCTTCTATAACATTAGACTACTGTTCTGGTCCTCTCTTCTATAACATTAGACTACTGTTCTGGTCCTCTCTTCTATAACATCAGACTACTGTTCTGGTCCTCTCTTCTATAACAGACTACTGTTCTAGTCCTCTCTTCTATAACATCAGACTACTGTTCTGGTCCTCTCTTCTATAACAGACTACTGTTCTGGTCCTCTCTTCTATAACATTAGACTACTGTTCTGGTCCTCTCTTCTATAACAGACTACTGTTCTGGTCCTCTCTTCTATAACATTAGACTACTGTTCTGGTCCTCTCTTCTATAACATTAGACTACTGTTCTGGTCCTCTCTTCTATAACATTAGACTACTGTTCTGTCCTCTTCTATAACAGACTACTGTTCTGGTCCTCTTCTATACCATTAGACTACTGTTCTGGTCCTCTCTTCTATACCATTAGACTACTGTTCTGGTCCTCTCTTCTATAACATTAGACTACTGTTCTGGTCCTCTCTTCTATAACAGACTACTGTTCTGGTCCTCTCTTCTATAACAGACTACTGTTCTGGTCCTCTCTTCTATAACATTAGACTACTGTTCTGGTCCTCTCTTCTATACCATTAGACTACTGTTCTGGTCCTCTATTCTATAACAGACTACTGTTCTGGTCCTCTCTTCTATAACAGACTACTGTTCTGGTCCTCTCTTCTATAACAGACTACTGTTCTGGTCCTCTCTTCTATAACAGACTACTGTTCTGGTCCTCTCTTCTATAACAGACTACTGTTCTGGTCCTCTCTTCTATAACACAGACTACTGTTCTGGTCCTCTCTTCTATAACAGACTACTGTTCTGGTCCTCTCTTCTATAACAGACTACTGTTCTGGTCCTCTCTTCTATAACATTAGACTACTGTTCTGGTCCTCTCTTCTATAACAGACTACTGTTCTGGTCCTCTCTTCTATAACAGACTACTGTTCTGGTCCTCTCTTCTATAACATTAGACTACTGTTCTGGTCCTCTCTTCTATACCATTAGACTACTGTTCTGGTCCTCTCTTCTATAACATTAGACTACTGTTCTGGTCCTCTCTTCTATAACAGACTACTGTTCTGGTCCTCTCTTCTATAACATTAGACTACTGTTCTGGTAACAGACTACTGTTCTGGTCTCTCTTCTATAACATTAGACTACTGTTCTGGTAACAGACTACTGTTCTGGTCCTCTCTTCTATAACATTAGACTACTGTTCTGGTCCTCTCTTCTATAACAGACTACTGTTCTGGTCCTCTCTTCTATAACATTAGACTACTGTTCTGGTCCTCTCTTCTATAACAGACTACTGTTCTGGTCCTCTCTTCTATAACAGACTACTGTTCTGGTCCTCTCTTCTATAACAGACTACTGTTCTGGTCCTCTCTTCTATAACATTAGACTACTGTTCTGGTCCTCTCTTCTATAACATTAGACTACTGTTCTGGTCCTCTCTTCTATAACATTAGACTACTGTTCTGGTCTCTCTTCTATAACATTAGACTACTGTTCTGGTCCTCTCTTCTATAACAGACTACTGTTCTGGTCCTCTCTTCTATAACATTAGACTACTGTTCTGGTCCTCTCTTCTATAACATTAGACTACTGTTCTGGTCCTCTCTTCTATAACATTAGACTACTGTTCTGGTCCTCTCTTCTATAACATTAGACTACTGTTCTGGTCCTCTCTTCTATAACATTAGACTACTGTTCTGGTCCTCTATTCTATAACAGACTACTGTTCTGGTCCTCTCTTCTATAACATTAGACTACTGTTCTGGTCCTCTCTTCTATAACAGACTACTGTTCTGGTCCTCTCTTCTATAACATTAGACTACTGTTCTGGTCCTCTCTTCTATAACATTAGACTACTGTTCTGGTCCTCTCTTCTATAACATTAGACTACTGTTCTGGTCCTCTCTTCTATAACATTAGACTACTGTTCTGGTCCTCTCTTCTATACCATTAGACTACTGTTCTGGTCCTCTCTTCTATACCATTAGACTACTGTTCTGGTCTTCTCTTCTATAACAGACTACTGTTCTGGTCCTCTCCTATAACATTAGACTACTGTTCTGGTCCTCTATTCTACAACATTAGACTACTGTTCTGGTCCTCTCTTCTATAACAGACTACTGTTCTGGTCCTCTCTTCTATAACATTAGACTACTGTTCTGGTCCTCTCTTCTATAACATTAGACTACTGTTCTGGTCCTCTCTTCTATAACATTAGACTACTGTTCTGGTCCTCTCTTCTATAACATTAGACTACTGTTCTGGTCCTCTCTTCTATAACAGACTACTGTTCTGGTCCTCTCTTCTATAACATTAGACTACTGTTCTGGTCCTCTCTTCTATAACATTAGACTACTGTTCTGGTCCTCTCTTCTATAACATTAGACTACTGTTCTGGTCCTCTCTTCTATAACAGACTACTGTTCTGGTCCTCTCTTCTATACCATTAGACTACTGTTCTGGTCCTCTCTTCTATAACATTAGACTACTGTTCTGGTCCTCTCTTCTATACCATTAGACTACTGTTCTGGTCCTCTCTTCTATATAACATTAGACTACTGTTCTGGTCCTCTCTTCTACCATTACTACTATACCATTAGACTACTGTTCTGGTCCTCTCTTCTATAACAGACTACTGTTCTGGTCCTCTCTTCTATAACAGACTACTGTTCTGGTCCTCTCTTCTATAACATTAGACTACTGTTCTGGTCCTCTCTTCTATACCATTAGACTACTGTTCTGGTCCTCTATTCTATAACAGACTACTGTTCTGGTCCTCTCTTCTATAACAGACTACTGTTCTGGTCCTCTCTTCTATAACAGACTACTGTTCTGGTCCTCTCTTCTATAACAGACTACTGTTCTGGTCCTCTCTTCTATAACATTAGACTACTGTTCTGGTCCTCTCTTCTATACCATTAGACTACTGTTCTGGTCCTCTCTTCTATAACAGACTACTGTTCTGGTCCTCTCTTCTATAACAGACTACTGTTCTGGTCCTCTCTTCTATAACATTAGACTACTGTTCTGGTCCTCTCTTCTATAACAGACTACTGTTCTGGTCCTCTTCTATAACAGACTACTGTTCTGGTCCTCTCTTCTATAACATTAGACTACTGTTCTGGTCCTCTCTTCTATAACATTAGACTACTGTTCTGGTCCTCTCTTCTATAACATTAGACTACTGTTCTGGTCCTCTCTTCTATAACAGACTATTGGTCCTCTCTTCTATAACATTAGACTACTGTTCTGGTCCTCTCTTCTATAACATTAGACTACTGTTCTGGTCCTCTCTTCTATAACAGACTACTGTTCTGGTCCCTCTCTTCTATAACATTAGACTACTGTTCTGGTCCTCTCTTCTATAACAGACTACTGTTCTGGTCCTCTCTTCTATAACATTAGACTACTGTTCTGGTCCCTCTTCTATAACAGACTACTGTTCTGGTCTCTCTTCTATAACATTAGACTACTGTTCTGGTCCTCTCTTCTATACCATTAGACTACTGTTCTGGTCCTCTATTCTATAACAGACTACTGTTCTGGTAACCTCTGTTCTGGTCTATAACATTAGACTACTGTTCTGGTCCTCTCTTCTATAACAGACTACTGTTCTTCTAACAGACTACTGTTCTGGTCCTCTCTTCTATAACAGACTACTGTTCTGGTCCTCTCTTCTATAACAGACTACTGTTCTGGTCCTCTCTTCTATAACATTAGACTACTGTTCTGGTCCTCTCTTCTATAACATTAGACTACTGTTCTGGTCCTCTCTTCTATAACAGACTACTGTTCTGGTCCTCTCTTCTATAACATTAGACTACTGTTCTGGTCCTCTCTTCTATAACATTAGACTACTGTTCTGGTCCTCTCTTCTATAACATTAGACTACTGTTCTGGTCCTCTCTTCTATAACAGACTACTGTTCTGGTCCTCTCTTCTATAACATTAGACTACTGTTCTGGTCCTCTCTTCTATAACAGACTACTGTTCTGGTCCTCTCTTCTATAACATTAGACTACTGTTCTGGTCCTCTCTTCTATAACAGACTACTGTTCTGGTCCTCTCTTCTATAACAGACTACTGTTCTGGTCCTCTCTTCTATAACATTAGACTACTGTTCTGGTCCTCTTCTATAACATTAGACTACTGTTCTGGTCCTCTCTTCTATAACATTAGACTACTGTTCTGGTCCTCTATTCTCTAACAGACTACTGTTCTGGTCCTCTTCTATAACATTAGACTACTGTTCTGGTCCTCTCTTCTATAACATTAGACTACTGTTCTGGTCCTCTCTTCTATAACATTAGACTACTGTTCTGGTCCTCTATTCTATAACAGACTACTGTTCTGGTCCTCTCTTCTATAACAGACTACTGTTCTGGTCCTCTCTTCTATAACATTAGACTACTGTTCTGGTCCTCTCTTCTATACCATTAGACTACTGTTCTGGTCCTCTTCTATAACAGACTACTGTTCTGGTCCTCTCTTCTATAACAGACTACTGTTCTGGTCCTCTCTTCTATAACAGACTACTGTTCTGGTCCTCTCTTCTATAACAGACTACTGTTCTGGTCCTCTCTTCTATAACATTAGACTACTGTTCTGGTCCTCTCTTCTATAACAGACTACTGTTCTGGTCCTCTCTTCTATAACAGACTGTTCTGGTCCTCTCTTCTATAACAGACTACTGTTCTGGTCCTCTCTTCTATAACATTAGACTACTGTTCTGGTCCTCTCTTCTATAACAGACTACTGTTCTGGTCCTCTCTTCTATAACATTAGACTACTGTTCTGGTCCTCTCTTCTATAACATTAGACTACTGTTCTGGTCCTCTCTTCTATAACATTAGACTACTGTTCTGGTCCTCTCTTCTATAACAGACTACTGTTCTGGTCCTCTCTTCTATACCATTAGACTACTGTTCTGGTCCTCTTCTATAACAGACTACTGTTCTGGTCCTCTCTTCTATACCATTAGACTACTGTTCTGGTCCTCTCTTCTATAACAGACTACTGTTCTGGTCCTCTCTTCTATAACATTAGACTACTGTTCTGGTCCTCTCTTCTATAACAGACTACTGTTCTGGTCCTCTCTTCTATAACATTAGACTACTGTTCTGGTCCTCTCTTCTATAACAGACTACTGTTCTGGTCCTCTCTTCTATACCATTAGACTACTGTTCTGGTCCTCTCTTCTATAACATTAGACTACTGTTCTGGTCCTCTATTCTATAACAGACTACTGTTCTGGTCCTCTCTTCTATAACATTAGACTACTGTTCTGGTCCTCTCTTCTATAACATTAGACTACTGTTCTGGTCCTCTATTCTATAACATTAGACTACTGTTCTGGTCCTCTCTTCTATAACAGACTACTGTTCTGGTCCTCTCTTCTATAACAGACTACTGTTCTGGTCCTCTCTTCTATAACATTAGACTACTGTTCTGGTCCTCTCTTCTATAACATTAGACTACTGTTCTGGTCCTCTATTCTATAACAGACTACTGTTCTGGTCCTCTCTTCTAACATTAGACTACTAACATAACAGACTACTGTTCTGGTCCTCTCTTCTATAACATTAGACTACTGTTCTGGTCCTCTCTTCTATAACATTAGACTACTGTTCTGGTCCTCTATTCTATAACAGACTACTGTTCTGGTCCTCTCTTCTATAACATTAGACTACTGTTCTGGTCCTCTCTTCTATAACATTAGACTACTGTTCTGGTCCTCTATTCTATAACAGACTACTGTTCTGGTCCTCTCTTCTATAACAGACTACTGTTCTGGTCCTCTCTTCTATAACAGACTACTGTTCTGGTCCTCTTCTATAACAGACTACTGTTCTGGTCCTCTCTTCTATACCAGACTACTGTTCTGGTCCTCTCTTCTAACATTAGACTACTGTTCTGGTCCTCTATTCTATAACAGACTACTGTTCTGGTCCTCTCTTCTATAACAGACTACTGTTCTGGTCCTCTCTTCTATAACATTAGACTACTGTTCTGGTCCTCTCTTCTATAACAGACTACTGTTCTGGTCCTCTCTTCTATAACAGACTACTGTTCTGGTCCTCTCTTCTATAACATTAGACTACTGTTCTGGTCCTCTCTTCTATAACAGACTACTGTTCTGGTCCTCTCTTCTATAACATTAGACTACTGTTCTGGTCCTCTCTTCTATAACAGACTACTGTTCTGGTCCTCTCTTCTATAACATTAGACTACTGTTCTGGTCCTCTTCTATAACAGACTACTGTTCTGGTCCTCTCTTCTATAACATTAGACTACTGTTCTGGTCCTCTCTTCTATAACAGACTACTGTTCTGGTCCTCTCTTCTATAACATTAGACTACTGTTCTGGTCCTCTCTTCTATAACATTAGACTACTGTTCTGGTCCTCTCTTCTATAACAGACTACTGTTCTGGTCCTCTCTTCTATAACATTAGACTACTGTTCTGGTCCTCTCTTCTATAACATTAGACTACTGTTCTGGTCCTCTCTTCTATAACATTAGACTACTGTTCTGGTCCTCTCTTCTATAACAGACTACTGTTCTGGTCCTCTCTTCTATAACACAGACTACTGTTCTGGTCCTCTCTTCTATAACAGACTACTGTTCTGGTCCTCTCTTCTATAACATTAGACTACTGTTCTGGTCCTCTCTTCTATAACAGACTACTGTTCTGGTCCTCTCTTCTATAACAGACTACTGTTCTGGTCCTCTCTTCTATAACATTAGACTACTGTTCTGGTCCTCTCTTCTATAACAGACTACTGTTCTGGTCCTCTCTTCTATACCATTAGACTACTGTTCTGGTCCTCTATTCTATAACAGACTACTGTTCTGGTCCTCTCTTCTATAACATTAGACTACTGTTCTGGTCCTCTATTCTATAACAGACTACTGTTCTGGTCCTCTCTTCTATAACATTAGACTACTGTTCTGGTCCTCTCTTCTATAACAGACTACTGTTCTGGTCCTCTCTTCTATAACATTAGACTACTGTTCTGGTCCTCTATTCTATAACATTAGACTACTGTTCTGGTCCTCTCTTCTATAACATTAGACTACTGTTCTGGTCCTCTCTTCTATAACATTAGACTACTGTTCTGGTCCTCTCTTCTATAACAGACTACTGTTCTGGTCCTCTCTTCTATAACATTAGACTACTATTCTGGTCCTCTCTTCTATAACATTAGACTACTGTTCTGGTCCTCTATTCTATACCATTAGACTACTGTTCTGGTCCTCTCTTCTATACCATTAGACTACTGTTCTGGTCCTCTCTTCTATAACAGACTACTGTTCTGGTCCTCTATTCTATAACAGACTACTGTTCTGGTCCTCTCTTCTATAACATTAGACTACTGTTCTGGTCCTCTCTTCTATAACAGACTACTGTTCTGGTCCTCTCTTCTATAACATTAGACTACTGTTCTGGTCCTCTATTCTATAACATTAGACTACTGTTCTGGTCCTCTCTTCTATAACATTAGACTACTGTTCTGGTCCTCTCTTCTATAACATTAGACTACTATTCTGGTCCTCTCTTCTATACCATTAGACTACTGTTCTGGTCCTCTCTTCTATAACATTAGACTACTGTTCTGGTCCTCTCTTCTATAACAGACTACTGTTCTGGTCCTCTCTTCTATAACATTAGACTACTGTTCTGGTCCTCTATTCTACAACATTAGACTACTGTTCTGGTCCCTCTTCTATAACAGACTACTGTTCTGGTCTCTCTTCTATAACATTAGACTACTGTTCTGGTCCTCTATTCTATAACATTAGACTACTGTTCTGGTCCTCTCTTCTATAACAGACTACTGTTCTGGTCCTCTCTTCTATAACATTAGACTACTGTTCTGGTCCTCTCTTCTATAACATTAGACTACTGTTCTGGTCCTCTCTTCTATAACAGACTACTGTTCTGGTCCTCTCTTCTATACCATTAGACTACTGTTCTGGTCCTCTCTTCTATAACATTAGACTACTGTTCTGGTCCTCTCTTCTATACCATTAGACTACTGTTCTGGTCCTCTCTTCTATAACAGACTACTGTTCTGGTCCTCTATTCTATACCATTAGACTACTGTTCTGGTCCTCTCTTCTATACCATTAGACTACTGTTCTGGTCCTCTCTTCTATACCATTAGACTACTGTTCTGGTCCTCTCTTCTATAACAGACTACTGTTCTGGTCCTCTCTTCTATAACATTAGACTACTGTTCTGGTCCTCTCTTCTATACCATTAGACTACTGTTCTGGTCCTCTCTTCTATAACAGAATACTGTTCTGGTCCTCTCTTCTATACCATTAGACTACTGTTCTGGTCCTCTCTTCTATAACAGACTACTGTTCTGGTCCTCTATTCTATAACAGACTACTGTTCTGGTCCTCTCTTCTATAACAGACTACTGTTCTGGTCCTCTCTTCTATACCATTAGACTACTGTTCTGGTCCTCTCTTCTATACCATTAGACTACTGTTCTGGTCCTCTATTCTATAACAGACTACTGTTCTGGTCCTCTCTTCTATAACAGACTACTGTTCTGGTCCTCTCTTCTATAACATTAGACTACTGTTCTGGTCCTCTCTTCTATACCATTAGACTACTGTTCTGGTCCTCTCTTCTATAACAGACTACTGTTCTGGTCCTCTCTTCTATAACAGACTACTGTTCTGGTCCTCTCTTCTATAACAGACTACTGTTCTGGTCCTCTCTTCTATACCATTAGACTACTGTTCTGGTCCTCTCTTCTATACCATTAGACTACTGTTCTGGTCCTCTATTCTATAACAGACTACTGTTCTGGTCCTCTCTTCTATAACAGACTACTGTTCTGGTCCTCTCTTCTATAACAGACTACTGTTCTGGTCCTCTCTTCTATAACAGACTACTGTTCTGGTCCTCTCTTCTATAACATTAGACTACTGTTCTGGTCCTCTCTTCTATAACATACTACTGTTCTGGTCCTCTCTTCTATAACAGACTACTGTTCTGGTCCTCTCTTCTATAAAATTAGACTAAACCTAAATGTAGTCTATAGATATAAATTGCACCATCTGTCCTTCAGCCACACAATATTTAATGACCTTAAACTCGCTCTCTCTTTCTCTCTCTCTTTCTCTCTCTTTCTCTTTCTCTCTCTCTCTCTCTCTCTCTCTCTCTCTCTCTCTCTCTCTCTCTCTCTCTCTCTGTCTCTTAAGTTTTGAATTTTTCTCTCTGGGCGTAGTTTGATTTCTGATGATGTCATTTTATGATGTAATTTTATGGTGTCACTTGGAAATGTCCCTCTAAAATGTCTCAGAGGTTTATGAAAACATAGGAGTGGCTGAAATGTTGAGAACAATCTTATTCCACTCAAGAGACAAAGACACCTCAGTATGTTTCCACAGTTACAGTCACAGAAATATAACTCAGTATGTTTCCACAGTTACAGTCACAGAAATATAACTCAGTATGTTTCCACAGTTACAGTCACAGAAATATAACTCAGTATGTTTCCACAGTTACAGTCACAGAAATATAACTCAGTATGTTTCTACAGTTACAGTCACATAAATATAACTCAGTATGTTTCCACAGTTACAGCCACAGAAATATAACTCAGTATGTTTCTACAGTTACAGTCACAGAAATATAACTCAGAATGTTTCCACAGTCACAGAAATATAACTCAGTATGTTTCCACAGTTACAGCCACAGAAATATAACTCAGAATGTTTCCACAGTCACAGAAATATAACTCAGTATGTTTCCACAGTTACAGCCACAGAAATATAACTCAGTATGTTTCTACAGTTACAGTCACAGAAATATAACTCAGAATGTTTCCACAGTCACAGAAATATAACTCAGTATGTTTCCACAGTTACAGCCACAGAAATATAACTCAGTTTGTTTCCACAGTCACAGAAATATAACTCAGTATGTTTCCACAGTTACAGTCATAGAAATATAACTCAGTATGTTTCCACAGTTACAGCCACAGAAATATAACTCAGAATGTTTCCACAGTCACAGAAATATAACTCAGTATGTTTCCACAGTTACAGCCACAGAAATATAACTCAGTATGTTTCTACAGTTACAGTCACAGAAATATAACTCAGAATGTTTCCACAGTCACAGAAATATAACTCAGTATGTTTCCACAGTTACAGCCACAGAAATATAATTCAGTTTGTTTCCACAGTCACAGAAATATAACTCAGTATGTTTCCACAGTTACAGTCATAGAAATATAACTCAGTATGTTTCCACAGTTACAGCCACAGAAATATAACTCAGTATGTTTCCACAGTTACAGTCACAGAAATATAACTCAGAATGTTTCCACAGTCACAGAAATATAACTCAGTATGTTTCCACAGTTACAGCCACAGAAATATAACTCAGTATGTTTCCACAGTCACAGAAATATAACTCAGTATGTTTCCACAGTTACAGTCACAGAAATATAACTCAGTATGTTTCCACAGTTACAGTCACAGAAATATAACTCAGTATGTTTCCACAGTCACATAAGTATAACTCAGTATGTTTCCACAGTTACATTCACAGAAATATAACTAGTAGTGCTGTTTTAATGTCAGCTTAATTAAGGATTCTCCCAAACCCATAGAATCTACAGTGCAGTAATATAATTGCTTCGGACTGTGGGATAGTGTTAATCTGCAGTAAACTGCAGTAAACTTCTTAATTAACTGGAGTCTACCAGTATGTGTTTATTCAGCTGATGGATGTGGTTGATTAGACTAGTCAGTCGTCACGGTGACTGCTTTTCTGCCTTTGACACGTCAATAAATATGTTGGGTTAATTCATTTGAAAGGGAGTTAGCCACCCCCTCCCTCCCCCAAGACACACACCCTGTCTCACACTCCTCTTTTCTCTTCATCTGAATGTATCGAGTCCTCCTCCTGTTTCCCTCGCCAGTCTCTAGCAGGCAGGCTGTCTCCCAGGCCCACGTGGTGAGGGTTGGGCTGGTTCTCGGGCTGTGGAGCCCAGGGCTCTGTGATGTAAGCTGTACTGCTGAGGGTTGGGCTGGTTCTCGGGCTGTGGAGCCCAGGGCTCTGTGATGTAAGCTGTACTGGTGAGGGTTGGGCTGGTTCTCGGGCTGTGGAGCCCAGGGCTCTGTGATGTAAGCTGTACTGCTGAGGGTTGGGCTGGTTCTCGGGCTGTGGAGCCCAGGGCTCTGTGATGTAGGCCAGCAGCATACCTCCCTGCATACCACTGCTGGCTTGCTTCTGAAGTTAAGCAGGGTTGGTCCTGGTCAGTTCCTGGATGGGAGACCAGATGCTGCTGGAAGTGGTGTTGGAGGGCCAGTAGGAGGCACTCTTTCCTCTGGTCTAAAGAAATATCCCAATGCCCCAGGGCAGTGATTGGGGACACTGCCCTGTGTAGGGTGCCGTCTTTCGGATGGGACGTTAAACGGGTGTCCTGACTCTCTGTGGTCATTAAAGATCCCATGGTACTTATCGTAAGAGTAGGGGTGTTAACCCCAGTGTCCTGACTCTCTGAAGTCATTAAAGATCCCATGACACTTATCGTAAGAGTAGGGGTGTTAACCCCGGTGTCCTGGCTAAATTCCCAATCTGGCCATCAAACCATTACGGTCACCTAATAATCCCCAGTTTACAATTGGCTCATTCATCCCCCTCCTCTCCCCTGTAACTATTCCCCAGGTCGTTGCTGCAAATGAGAACGTGTTCTCAGTCAACTTACCTGCTAAAATAACAGATAAATCAATAAATAAAAATGTAAGCTGTAATGGTGAGGGTTGGGCTGGTTCTCGGGCTGTGGAGCCCAGGGCTCTGTGATGTAAGCTGTAATGGTGAGGGTTGGGCTGGTTCTCGGGCTGTGGAGCCCAGGGCTCTGTGATGTAAGCTGTACTGGTGTGGGTTGGACTGGTTCTCGGGCTGTGGAGCCCAGGGCTCTGTGATGTAAGCTGTACTGCTGAGGGTTGGGCTGGTTCTCGGGCTGTGGAGCCCAGGGCTCTGTGATGTAAGCTGTACTGGTGTGGGTTGGGCTGGTTCTCGGGCTGTGGAGCCCAGGGCTCTGTGATGTAAGCTGTACTGCTGAGGGTTGGGCTGGTTCTCGGGCTGTGGAGACTTGGCACTATATAAGGAACACTGTGCCATTTGGGACCAGGTCAATGCTCAGTCAGCGTTCGTAACTAACTCATCAGTCTAGTTTTTACAGCACAAATATTTCACTCACAATTTTATTTTACCCAATTCTTCTTCACTAATATGACATGTTAATTGACATTATTTTTCATTGCTTATTAGAACTCTTAGGTCCTCTGTCAAAGGTTCATCAGCGTTTTGTAACTATTTGAATATATGTGTTGTTGCAGTGTGCCAAGCTTAGCATAACCAATCAGTGTGGTGATTATGCATCATCTTGAGGTGACAGATTTTATGTCCCTAATGCTCTTTTAAAGAGCTTTACTTCTCATAATGTGCTGCCTAATCTCACTCATTTACTGTTAAAAATGAAGTGCTTCGTAACACTAAAACTAGTGGCAACTGAGCTGTCACCACCTTCAAGGAAACAAAACTGAACTTTTCTGCAGTATTGAAACATATGGTTGTGAGGGTTCTGAAACATTCCTCCTGAGGTGTTCTGAAACATTCCTCCTGAGGTGTTCTGAAACATTCCTCCTGGGGGGTTCTGAAACATTCCTCCTGAGGTGTTCTGAAACATTCCTCCTGAGGTGTTCTGAAACATTCCTCCTGAGGTGTTCTGAAACATTCCTCCTGGGGGGTTCTGAAACATTCCTCCTGGGGTGTTCTGAAACATACCACCTCTTCTGAAACATTCCTCCTGAGGGGTTCTGAAACATTCCTCCTGAGGTGTTCTGAAACATTCCTCCTGAGGTGTTCTGAAACATTCATCCTGAGGTGTTCTGAAACATTCCTCCTGAGGTGTTCTGAAACATTCCTCCTGAGGTGTTCTGAAACATTCCTCCTGAGGTGTTCTGAAACATTCCTCCTGAGGTGTTCTGAAACATTCATCCTGAGGTGTTCTGAAACATTCATCCTGAGGTGTTCTGAAACATTCATCCTGAGGTGTTCTGAAACATTCCTCCTGAGGTGTTCTGAAACATTCCTCCTGGGGGGTTCTGAAACATTCCTCCTGGGGTGTTCTGAAACATACCACCTCTTCTGAAACATTCCTCCTGAGGGGTTCTGAAACATTCCTCCCGAGGTGTTCTGAAACATTCCTCCTGAGGGGTTCTGAAACATTCCTCCCGAGGTGTTCTGAAACATTCCTCCTGAGGTGTTCTGAAACATTCATCCTGAGGTGTTCTGAAACATTCCTCCTGAGGTGTTCTGAAACATTCCTCCTGAGGTGTTCTGAAACATTCCTCCTGAGGTGTTCTGAAACATTCCTCCTGAGGGGTTCTGAAACATTCCTCCCGAGGTGTTCTGAAACATTCCTCCTGAGGTGTTCTGAAACATTCATCCTGAGGTGTTCTGAAACATTCCTCCTGAGGTGTTCTGAAACATTCCTCCTGAGGTGTTCTGAAACATTCCTCCTGAGGTGTTCTGAAACATTCCTCCTGAGGTGTTCTGAAACATTCCTCCTGAGGTGTTCTGAAACATTCATCCTGAGGTGTTCTGAAACATTCATCCTGAGGTGTTCTGAAACATTCCTCCTGAGGTGTTCTGAAACATGACATGGTGTGTTGCATCAACACATAATCAAGAGCACTAACCCAGAAAAGGTTCAAAACAACGATGGTGTTTCCAGTCCTGTGTAGTGCAGAATTAGATCCCTTCTTCTGGGGTTTCCAGTCACCGTAGATGGGAGTCCCACCTCTTGTTGTGTAGTGCCTGTTCTATAGGGTGTTTGTGAACTCCTCATTGGTCATTCCAAAAGGTCAAATTGACAGTATTACACTAGTACGTTTGTCCAGGTTAATATTAGAGTTGAACATTTTTTTCAAGACATGATTTTGAAGCCTTACTTTTCTTTGCAAATTATGTCATGACAAAACATGAACTTTCACGTTTGTACTGTATATTGATAAAGACAGTTCAAAGATCTGTAAGGTATTTATCATGTGCATCAAAATCCATGGAAATATGGCATTATATTTCACATTAACATTCACGGAGAAAGAAAAATACAGGCAGTGACTGCTAATGTTAGGAGTAGCACTCATACACAACATGTAGAAAAAAAACTTCAGCCCAGGACTCAATACAATCCACCAATCATCCATTATCCTAATATCTCTGACCTGAGTCTTTTATATATTTAGATAGATGGTACATGGCATGGGGAGGTTGGTCGGATTATTTGAATCACATTACAGTTGAGTTAAGATATGATTGACAGTTCAGTTGGCATCAGTCTGCCCTCCTTGTCTTGATCGGCTTTGGTTTAGGATTGGCCAGTTGCTGGGTAATCCAGCACGTTGTTCTGTAGGGAGACAGAAGCAGGAAATAATAATGACTGTACATACTAAGTAAGGTTAACAAAAGCTATCATTTGTAATTTTATGCCATATGAATATACAATTATGAAACATATCAATAGCTAAATGCATATGGGATTAAACTATGCAAATATAGCAACAAACTGACAATATCAATGTCAACAGTTGGGTCTAATAAATAATGGTGTGGTCTGGTAGGCCAACACTACAGCAGGCCTAATGGTAGTGGCTATTCAATGTAGAATATAATCTGGTAGTCCAACACTACAGCAGGCCTAATGGTAGTGGCTATTCAATGTAGAATATAATCTGGTAGACCAACACTACAGCAGGCCTAATGGTATTGGCTATTCAATGTAGAATATAATCTGGTAGACCAACACTACAGCAGGCCTAATGGTAGTGGCTATTCAATGTAGAATATAATCTGGTAGGCCAACACTACAGCAGGCCTAATGGTAGTGGCTATTCAATGTAGAATATAATCTGGTAGACCAACACTACAGCAGGCCTAATGGTAGTGGCTATTCAATGTAGAATATAATCTGGTAGTCCAACACTACAGCAGGCCTAATGGTATTGGCTATTCAATGTAGAATATAATCTGGTAGACCAACACTACAGCAGGCCTAATGGTATTGGCTATTCAATGTAGAATATAATCTGGTAGACCAACACTACAGCAGGCCTAATGGTAGTGGCTATTCAATGTAGAATATAATCTGGTAGTCCAACACTACAGCAGGCCTAATGGTATTGGCTATTCAATGTAGAATATAATCTGGTAGACCAACACTACAGCAGGCCTAATGGTATTGGCTATTCAATGTAGAATATAATCTGGTAGACCAACACTACAGCAGGCCTAATGGTAGTGGCTATTCAATGTAGAATATAATCTGGTAGTCCAACACTACAGCAGGCCTAATGGTATTGGCTATTCAATGTAGAATATAATCTGGTAGACCAACACTACAGCAGGCCTAATGGTATTGGCTATTCAATGTAGAATATAATCTGGTAGTCCAACACTACAGCAGGCCTAATGGTATTGGCTATTCAATGTAGAATATAATCTGGTAGACCAACACTACAGCAGGCCTAATGGTAGTGGCTATTCAATGTAGAATATAATCTGGTAGTCCAGAACTACAGCAGGCCTAATGGTAGTGGTTATTCAATGTAGAATATAATCTGGTAGACCAACACTACAGCAGGCCTAATGGTAGTGGCTATTCAATGTAGAATATAATCTGGTAGGACAGAACTACAGCAGGCCTAATGGTAGTGGCTATTCAATGTAGAATATAATCTGGTAGACCAACACTACAGCAGGCCTAATGGTAGTGGCTATTCAATGTAGAATATAATCTGGTAGACCAAAACTCCAGCAGGCCTAATGGTAGTGGCTATTCAATGTAGAATATAATCTGGTAGACCAACACTACAGCAGGCCTAATGGTAGTGGCTATTCAATGTAGAATATAATCTGGTAGACCAACACTACAGCAGGCCTAATGGTAGTGGCTATTCAATGTAGAATATAATCTGGTAGACCAACACTACAGCAGGCCTAATGGTAGTGGCTATTCAATGTAGAATATAATCTGGTAGTCCAGAACTACAGCAGGCCTAATGGTAGTGGCTATTCAATGTAGAATATAATCTGGTAGTCCAGAACTACAGCAGGCCTAATGGTAGTGGCTATTCAATGTAGAATATAATCTGGTAGTCCAGAACTACAGCAGGCCTAATGGTAGTGGCTATTCAATGTAGAATATAATCTGGTAGTCCAGAACTACAGCAGGCCTAATGGTAGTGGCTATTCAATGTAGAATATAATCTGGTAGTCCAGAACTACAGCAGGCCTAATGGTAGTGGCTATTCAATGTAGAATATAATCTGGTAGTCCAACACTACAGCAGGCCTAATGGTAGTGGCTATTCAATGTAGAATATAATCTGGTAGACCAACACTACAGCAGGCCTAATGGTAGTGGCTATTCAATGTAGAATATAATCTGGTAGTCCAGAACTACAGCAGGCCTAATGGTAGTGGCTATTCAATGTGGAATATAATCTGGTAGACCAACACTACAGCAGGCCTAATGGTAGTGGCTATTCAATGTAGAATATAATCTGGTAGTCCAGAACTACAGCAGGCCTAATGGTAGTGGTTATTCAATGTAGAATATAATCTGGTAGTCCAGAACTACAGCAGGCCTAATGGTAGTGGCTATTCAATGTAGAATATAATCCGGTAGTCCAGAACTACAGCAGGCCTAATGGTAGTGGCTATTCAATGTAGAATATAATCTGGTAGTCCAGAACTACAGCAGGCCTAATGGTAGTGGCTATTCAATGTAGAATATAATCTGGTAGTCCAGAACTACAGCAGGCCTAATGGTAGTGGCTATTCAATGTAGAATATAATCTGGTAGTCCAGAACTACAGCAGGCCTAATGGTAGTGGCTATTCAATGTAGAATATAATCTGGTAGTCCAGAACTACAGCAGGCCTAATGGTAGTGGCTATTCAATGTAGAATATAATCTGGTAGTCCAGAACTACAGCAGGCCTAATGGTAGTGGCTATTCAATGTAGAATATAATCTGGTAGTCCAGAACTACAGCAGGCCTAATGGTAGTGGCTATTCAATGTAGAATATAATCTGGTAGTCCAACACTACAGCAGGCCTAATGGTAGTGGCTATTCAATGTAGAATATAATCTGGTAGACCAACACTACAGCAGGCCTAATGGTAGTGGCTATTCAATGTAGAATATAATCTGGTAGTCCAGAACTACAGCAGGCCTAATGGTAGTGGCTATTCAATGTGGAATATAATCTGGTAGACCAACACTACAGCAGGCCTAATGGTAGTGGCTATTCAATGTAGAATATAATCTGGTAGTCCAGAACTACAGCAGGCCTAATGGTAGTGGTTATTCAATGTAGAATATAATCTGGTAGTCCAGAACTACAGCAGGCCTAATGGTAGTGGCTATTCAATGTAGAATATAATCCGGTAGTCCAGAACTACAGCAGGCCTAATGGTAGTGGCTATTCAATGTAGAATATAATCTGGTAGTCCAGAACTACAGCAGGCCTAATGGTAGTGGCTATTAAATGTAGAATATAATCTGGTAGTCCAGAACTACAGCAGGCCTAATGGTAGTGGCTATTCAATGTAGAATATAATCTGGTAGTCCAGAACTACAGCAGGCCTAATGGTAGTGGCTATTCAATGTAGAATATAATCTGGTAGTCCAGAACTACAGCAGGCCTAATGGTAGTGGCTATTCAATGTAGAATATAATCTGGTAGACCAACACTACAGCAGGCCTAATGGTAGTGGCTATTCAATGTAGAATATAATCTGGTAGTCCAGAACTACAGCAGGCCTAATGGTAGTGGCTATTCAATGTAGAATATAATCTGGTAGACCAACACTACAGCAGGCCTAATGGTAGTGGCTATTCAATGTAGAATATAATCTGGTAGACCAACACTACAGCAGGCCTAATGGTAGTGGCTATTCAATGTAGAATATAATCTGGTAGTCCAACACTACAGCAGGCCTAATGGTAGTGGCTATTCAATGTAGAATATAATCTGGTAGACCAGAACTACAGCAGGCCTAATGGTAGTGGCTATTCAATGTAGAATATAATCTGGTAGTCCAACACTACAGCAGGCCTAATGGTAGTGGCTATTCAATGTAGAATATAATCTGGTAGACCAACACTACAGCAGGCCTAATGGTAGTGGCTATTCAATGTAGAATATAATCTGGTAGTCCAGAACTACAGCAGGCCTAATGGTAGTGGCTATTCAATGTAGAATATAATCCGGTAGTCCAGAACTACAGCAGGCCTAATGGTAGTGGCTATTCAATGTAGAATATAATCTGGTAGTCCAGAACTACAGCAGGCCTAATGGTAGTGGCTATTCAATGTAGAATATAATCTGGTAGTCCAGAACTACAGCAGGCCTAATGGTAGTGGCTATTCAATGTAGAATATAATCTGGTAGTCCAGAACTACAGCAGGCCTAATGGTAGTGGCTATTCAATGTAGAATATAATCTGGTAGTCCAACACTACAGCAGGCCTAATGGTAGTGGCTATTCAATGTAGAATATAATCTGGTAGTCCAGAACTACAGCAGGCCTAATGGTAGTGGCTATTCAATGTAGAATATAATCTGGTAGTCCAGAACTACAGCAGGCCTAATGGTAGTGGCTATTCAATGTAGAATATAATCTGGTAGACCAGAACTACAGCAGGCCTAATGGTAGTGGCTATTCAATGTAGAATATAATCTGGTAGACCAACACTACAGCAGGCCTAATGGTAGTGGCTATTCAATGTAGAATATAATCTGGTAGTCCAACACTACAGCAGGCCTAATGGTAGTGGCTATTCAATGTAGAATATAATCTGGTAGTCCAGAACTACAGCAGGCCTAATGGTAGTGGCTATTCAATGTAGAATATAATCTGGTAGACCAGAACTATAGCAGGCCTAATGGTAGTGGCTATTCAATGTAGAATATAATCTGGTAGTCCAGAACTACAGAGTAGTTTAATGTACTGTAAGGTATAGAGTATTATAATGTACTGTAAGGTATAGAGTATATCGGATCAGTAAGGTATAGAGTATTATAATGTACTGTAAGGTATAGAGTATTAAATACTGTAAGGTATAGAGTATTATAATGTACTGTACCGTACAGAGTATTATAATGGACTTTATAGGTATAGAGTATTATATCGACTATACCTATAGAGTATTATAATACTGTAAGATATAGAGTATTATAATGTACTGTAGTATAGAGTATTATATGTACTCTAAGGTATAGAGTATTATCGGACTGTAAGGTATAGAGTATTATAATACTGTATACCTTACAGAGTATTATAATGTACTGTAAGTATAGATTATTATATCGTACCTGTAAGGTATAGAGTATTATAATGGATAGGTATAGAGTATTATAATGGACTGTAAGGTATAGATATTATAATGTACTGTAAGGTATAGAGTATTATAATGTACTGTAAGGTATAGAGTATTATAATGGACTGTAAGGTATAGAGTATTATAATGGACTGTAAGGTATAGAGTATTATAATGGACTGTAAGATGTAGAGTATTATAATGTACTGTAAGGTATAGAGTATTATAATGGACTGTACGTAGCATCATGGAGACGGATCATCGAGTCAAAACGGCTGTTTGACTTCGACTATTAGCATTAGCGTCAACAAATGTTCTTATTGAGTGAATCTTCTTCAATGTGATAACATTCTGTACTCACGTTTTCATTGACATATAATACTCATATTATACCTTACAGTACATTCAACTACTCTATACCTTACAGTACATTAAACTACTCTATACCGTACAGTATAGTATAATACTCTATACCTTACAGTATATTATAATACTCTATACCTTACAGTATAGTATAATACTCTATACCTTACAGTACATTAAACTACTCTATACCGTACAGTATAGTATAATACTCTATACCTTACAGTATAGTATAATACTCTATACCTTACAGTACATTAAACTACTCTATACCTTACAGTATAGTATAATACTCTATGCCTTACAGTACATTATAATACTCTATACCTTACAGTATAGTATAATACTCTATACCTTACAGTACAATATAATACTCTATACCTTACAGTACAATATAATACTCTATAACTTACAGTACATTATAATACTCTATACCTTACAGTACATTAAACTACTCTATACCTTACAGTATAGTATAATACTCTATTTCTTACAGTATAGTATAATACTCTATACCGTACAGTATAATACTCTATACCTTACAGTACAATATAATACTCTATACCTTACAGTATAGTATAATACTCTATACCTTACAGTACATTAAACTACTCTATACCTTACAGTATAGTATAATACTCTATGCCTTACAGTACATTATAATACTCTATACCTTACAGTATAGTATAATACTCTATACCTTACAGTACAATATAATACTCTATACCTTACAGTACAATATAATACTCTATAACTTACAGTACATTATAATACTCTATACCTTACAGTACATTAAACTACTCTATACCTTACAGTATAGTATAATACTCTATACCTTACAGTATAGTATAATACTCTATGCCTTACAGTACATTATAATACTCTATACCTTACAGTATAATACTCTATACCTTACAGTACATTAAACTACTCTATACCTTACAGTATAGTATAATACTCTATACCTTACAGTCCATTATAATACTCTATACCTTACAGTACATTAAACTACTCTATACCTTACAGTACATTATAATACTCTATACCTTACAGTACATTATAATACTCTATACCTTACAGTACATTATAATACTCTATACCTTACAGTATAATTCTCTATATGTTGCAGTACAGTATAATACTCTATACCGTACAGTACATTATAATACTTTATACCTTACAGTATAATACTCTATACCTTATAGTATAATACTCTATACCTTACAGTACATTATTATACATTATACCTTACAGTACATTATAATACTCTATACCTTACAGTACATTATAATACTCTATACCTTACAGTATAATATCTATGCGTTGCAGTACACTATAATACTATATACCTTACAGTATATTATAATACTTATACCTTACAGTACATTATAATACTTATACCTTACAGTATAATACTCTATACCTTACAGTACATTAAACTACTCTATACCTTACAGTATAGTATAATACTTATACCTTACAGTACAATATAATACTCTATACCTTACAGTACATTATAATACTTATACCTTACAGTACATTAAACTACTCTATACCTTACAGTATAATACTCTATACCTTACAGTACATTAAACTACTCTATACCTTACAGTATAGTATAATATCTATACCTTACAGTATAGTATAATACTCTATACCTTACAGTACAATAAACTACTCTATACCTTAAAGTACAATAAACTACTCTATACCTACAGTATAGTATAATACTCTATACCTTACAGTACATTATAATACTTTATACCTTACAGTACAGTATAATACTCTATACCTTACAGTACATTATAATAAAAGATACCTTACAGTACATTATACTACTCTATACCGTACAGTACATTATAATACTTTATACCTTACAGTACAGTATAATACTCTATACCTTACAGTGCATTATAATAAAAGATACCTTACAGTACATTATACTACTCTATACCTCACAGTACATTATACTACTCTATACCTTACAGTACATTATAATACTCTATGCGTTGCAGTACACTATAATACTATATACCTTACAGTATATTATAATACTCTATACCTTACAGTACATTATAATACTCTATACCTTACAGTACATTAAACTACTCTATACCTTACAGTATAGTATAATACTCTATACCTTACAGTACAATATAATACTCTATACCTTACAGTACAATATAATACTCTATAACTTACAGTACATTATAATACTCTATACCTTACAGTACATTAAACTACTCTATACCTTACAGTATAGTATAATACTCTATTTCTTACAGTATAGTATAATACTCTATACCGTACAGTATAATACTCTATTTCTTACAGTATAGTATAATACTCTATACCGTACAGTATAATACTCTATACCTTACAGTACATTAAACTACTCTATACCTTACAGTATAGTATAATACTCTATGCCTTACAGTACATTAAACTACTCTATACCTTACAGTACATTATAATACTCTATACCTTACAGTACATTAAACTACTCTATACCTTACAGTATAGTATAATACTCTATGCCTTACAGTACATTAAACTACTCTATACCTTACAGTACATTATAATACTCTATACCTTACAGTCCATTATAATACTCTATACCTTACAGTACATTAAACTACTCTATACCTTACAGTACATTATAATACTCTATACCTTACAGTACATTATAATACTCTATACCTTACAGTACATTATAATACTCTATACCTTACAGTATAATACTCTATATGTTGCAGTACAGTATAATACTCTATACCGTACAGTACATTATAATACTTTATACCTTACAGTATAATACTCTATACCTTATAGTATAATACTCTATACCTTACAGTACATTATTATACATTATACCTTACAGTACATTATAATACTCTATACCTTACAGTACATTATAATACTCTATACCTTACAGTATAATACTCTATGCGTTGCAGTACACTATAATACTATATACCTTACAGTACAATATAATACTCTATACCTTACAGTACAGTATAATACTCTATACCTTACAGTATAATACTCTATACCTTACAGTACATTAAACTACTCTATACCTTACAGTATAGTATAATACTCTATACCTTACAGTACAATATAATACTCTATACCTTACAGTACATTATAATACTCTATACCTTACAGTACATTAAACTACTCTATACCTTACAGTATAATACTCTATACCTTACAGTACATTAAACTACTCTATACCTTACAGTATAGTATAATATCTATACCTTACAGTATAGTATAATACTCTATACCTTACAGTACAATGAACTACTCTATACCTTACAGTATAGTATAATACTCTATACCTTACAGTACATTATAATACTTTATACCTTACAGTACAGTATAATACTCTATACCTTACAGTACATTATAATAAAAGATACCTTACAGTACATTATACTACTCTATACCGTACAGTACATTATAATACTTTATACCTTACAGTACAGTATAATACTCTATACCTTACAGTGCATTATAATA
This sequence comes from Oncorhynchus nerka, assembly GCF_034236695.1. Classification (NCBI taxonomy): domain Eukaryota; kingdom Metazoa; phylum Chordata; class Actinopteri; order Salmoniformes; family Salmonidae; genus Oncorhynchus; species Oncorhynchus nerka. The sequence goes on from NC_088424.1 coordinate 54,891,371, forward strand.
AAAGATACCTTACAGTACATTATACTACTCTATACCTCACAGTACATTATACTACTCTATACCTTACAGTACATTATAATACTCTATGCGTTGCAGTACACTATAATACTATATACCTTACAGTATATTATAATACTCTATACCTTACAGTACATTATAATACTCTATACCTTACAGTATAATACTCTATACCTTACAGTACATTAAACTACTCTATACCTTACAGTATAGTATAATACTCTATACCTTACAGTGCATTATAATAAAAGATACCTTACAGTACATTATACTACTCTATACCTCACAGTACATTATACTACTCTATACCTTACAGTACAGAATAATACTCTATACCTTACAGTACAGTAGAAGACACACTATACCAGGGACAAGACATTTCACTAAACTTTCTCCAAACATACTTCTCTCTCCCTCCCTGTCTCTCTCTCGCTCTGTGTGTGTCTCTTTCTCTCTTTCTCTGTGTGTGTCTCTCTCTCCCTCTCTGTGTGTGTGTGTGTCTCTCTCTCTCTCTCTTTCTCTGTGTGTCTCTCTCTCTCTCTCTCTCTCTGTGTCTCTCTCCCTCTGTGTGTGTCTCTCTCTCTCTGTCTCTCTCTCTGTCTCTGTCTCTGCGTGTGTGTGTGTCTCGCTGACAGAATTTCTATAAATTACAGTGACACATCAGCACTATGAACAATGTTAGGGACCATACTGTGTCAGGTTCATCAGGGTGCAAGGTACTGAACGCTGTAGATAGTAATGATGTGAATAGATCTGGTTTGGTCCATTACTGTTCCAACGTTCCACAGCACCCTACTGAAGTCAGTCTAGGTTGTGTATACTGTATACCTGGGGTGTCTGTGATTCGTAGTCTGGGTTGATAGAGCTCTGTTTAATCCTGTCTCTCCCCGGAGAGATTAGCCCTGACGGCTGTCAGCCTACAGGGAATTATACAGGGATCCCTACACTGACTAATGGCAAAAGCAAACTAGCCCATACTACCAACTAGCCCATACTGCCAGCTAGCCCATACTGCCAGCTAGCC
>NC_088424.1:54897412-54916189 GCF_034236695.1 Oncorhynchus nerka
AGAGGAAGCAGGCTGCTTTGGGTTCTATTCTAGTCAGTGGAGAGGACGCAGGCTGGTTTGGGTTCTATTCTAGTCATTGGAGAGGACGCAGGCTGGTTTGGGTTCTATTCTAGTCCTTGGAGAGGCAGCAGGCTGGTTTGGGTTCTATTCTAGTCCTTGGAGAGGCAGCAGGCTGGTTTGGGTTCTATTCTAGTCCTTGGAGAGGACGCAGGCTGGTTTGGGTTCTATTCTAGTCATTGGAGAAGAAGTGGCTGGTTTGGGTTCTATTCTAGTCCTTGGAGAGGACGCAGGCTGGTTTGGGTTCTATTCTAGTCCTTGGAGAGGCAGCAGGCTGGTTTGGGTTCTATTCTAGACCTTGGAGAGGAAGCAGGCTGGTTTGGGTTCTATTCTAGTCATTAGAGAGGCAGCAGGCTGGTTTGGGTTCTATTCTAGTCCTTGGAGGGCAGGCTGGTTTGGGTTCTATTCTAGACCTTGAGAGGCAGCAGGCTGGTATGGGTTCTATTCTAGTCCTTGGAGAGGCAGCAGGCTGGTATGGGTTCTATTCTAGTCCTTGGAGAGGCAGCAGGCTGGTATGGGTTCTATTCTAGTCCTTGGAGAGGCAGTAGGCTGGTATGGGTTCTATTCTAGTCCTTGGAGAGGAAGTAGGCTGGTATGGGTTCTATTCTAGTCCTTGGAGAGGCAGCAGGCTGGTTTGGGTTCTATTCTAGTCCTTGGAGAGGCAGCAGGCTGGTTTGGGTTCTATTCTAGTCCTTGGAGAGGCAGCAGGCTGGTTTGGGTTCTATTCTAGTCCTTGGAGAGGACGCAGGCTGGTTTGGGTTCTATTCTAGTCATTGGAGAAGAAGTGGCTGGTTTGGGTTCTATTCTAGTCCTTGGAGAGGACGCAGGCTGGTTTGGGTTCTATTCTAGTCCTTGGAGAGGCAGCAGGCTGGTTTGGGTTCTATTCTAGACCTTGGAGAGGAAGCAGGCTGGTTTGGGTTCTATTCTAGTCATTAGAGAGGCAGCAGGCTGGTTTGGGTTCTATTCTAGTCCTTGGAGGGCAGCAGGCTGGTTTGGGTTCTATTCTAGACCTTGGAGAGGCAGCAGGCTGGTATGGGTTCTATTCTAGTCCTTGGAGAGGCAGCAGGCTGGTATGGGTTCTATTCTAGTCCTTGGAGAGGCAGCAGGCTGGTATGGGTTCTATTCTAGTCCTTGGAGAGGCAGTAGGCTGGTATGGGTTCTATTCTAGTCCTTGGAGAGGAAGTAGGCTGGTATGGGTTCTATTCTAGTCCTTGGAGAGGCAGCAGGCTGGTTTGGGTTCTATTCTAGTCCTTGGAGAGGCAGCAGGCTGGTATGGGTTCTATTCTAGTCCTTGGAGAAGAAGCAGGCTGGTATGGGTTCTATTCTAGTCCTTGGAGAGGCAGCAGGCTGGTATGTGCTTGTTCTGTATATGTAGGCTATGTCGTAGAGGCTGGAGACTTACCTCAGCCACATGGGGATACAGAATGTCATGTGTGACTGTGATGTTGGCTTCTTTTTACAACACTACACATTTAGCCTCCTCACTGTATGTGAGTGCCTCTGTCAACAGGTCCAAGCTTTAATGGCACAGATGGTTGCACACTCACCCTTTAAGCACAAGGTTGCCGGTTCAAGCCCCGCTCTGGCTTTTCCCTCTCAGTTACTACAGTACGTGCAATTGCGTGAACACACACACACCAATTCTCCTCCTCTACTAGGCCCAGACTAGGTTCAGTTTGCTTCTAGCAGAACTAGACTAGGTTCAGTTTACTTCTAGCAGAACTAGACTAGGTTCAGTTTGCTTCTAGCAGAACTAGACTAGGTTCAGTTTGCTTCTAGCAGAACTAGACTAGGTTCAGTTTGCTTCTAGCAGAACTCGGCTAGGTTCAGTTTGCTTCTAGCAGAACTAGACTAGGTTCAGTTTGCTTCTAGCAGAACTAGACTAGGTTCAGTTTGCTTCTAGCAGAACTAGACTAGGTTCAGTTTGCTTCTAGCAGAACTAGACTAGGTTCAGTTTGCTTCTAGCAGAACTAGACTAGGTTCAGTTTGCTTCTAGCAGAACTAGACTAGGTTCAGTTTGCTTCTAGCAGAACTAGACTAGGTTCAGTTTGCTTCTAGCAGAACTCGGCTAGGCGAAAGTAAACCTCTATGCTCGCATACCTTTAAAAGACCTTTGCTTGAAAAACGTTTGTCCCTCTCGAGACACTGTAGCTACAACATAGCCAGTAGTAACACTTCCTCAAAAATACTCTGGATTAATATAAAACAAATCTGTCATTAAATGTTATATTTTTTGTTGATCTGAATGAACCCCCGAAATGAACCCCCGGAACCCCCATGCAGTTTTCTCAGTTATTATATAAGACGTTTTGGCGGCTGTATTTGGCCTACAAGGGGCTGCCATTGCTTTTGTCTACTAGCCAAACTATAGGCAGCTTAACATTTGCTAGCTAACAACAGTGGTTAACCTTTTACTGCAGTGGGCTAAATCAGTGTCACACAGGACGGTAGTTTTAACAACAAATCTACTTTGAAACAAAAGGTTTCACCTCACACACATGGTTGTGTGGATAAAAAGACACCTGTACCATGCCAGGTATAGAGAAATGTATTCCATTCTAAGTTTACATCCTAATATTACACTTTATATACATCACAGAAGACAGAAATATAATACAACTGTTTGACATAGAAACACCAGATATTCGGTTGAAAAAAAATGTGTTTTTTAATTTATGAAATGATGAAACTGACTCAGTTATCTGTTTTATTTGATTGTTGTTTCCTTGGTTACCGCTGGGCCCCCTTACCCTGTTTTCTACTTCCCAGGTCACCTGATTATACCTTATTGATTCACCTGTGTTTACTTACCTTCTGTGTTCACCTGGTTGTTATTTAGATTCCTCTGTTGGCCTGTATCTTCGCTTAGGTCTCCTGTTTTACTAGTGTTCTCTTGTGCTGTTGCCTTGTTTGTGTTAAGACTCATAAGTAAAATATTTGGATTTACCCTCACCTCTCTCTACTTGCTGTGTTTCTCTGCGCCTGGGTTCAAGTTCGTACTAGCATTATCGTCACGGAAACGTATAAATCACATTCCACCCATGAGACCACTAGAGGGCGCTTTGGTAATTTACATGCAGGAAATTATCCTAAATAAATAAAAGCTCAATTAAACACTGTTCTGGCATCTAAGAAACATTTATTTAGCATGTTAACAGGCATTATATCTCGTATTATTTCAGGATTCCTCCAGTCCTCTAATATGTCTTGCTTTCTGCATGGACATGCAATGTGTGTAACCTTAGTAGCCGAGATGTAACATGGCAACCTTAGAATGTTGCTAGGGGGTTAATTACTTAAAAATGTATTATGATTTTCAAAATCGTACCTTTTAATTTTATAATATTAAATTAAAAGGTGCACATTTTCCACGTTTTGAATCATACAGTGTACATGTATCGTCACATTATCTACCTGATGACATTGAAACATTACAGTTTTGTTTTCTGGGTCACAGAATGCCTTTTCTGAGCCTTTTGTGGACAAAATGACGCTTCAGACACCTGAGTTATGCTGGTATATACTGTAGAATATTGTATATAAAAGTTTTACCATTTCGAGGTGAATCATAAATTTCTTATGAATGTAATCCAACGTTGCCGACTGTGTTACTTGTTATGACATTTATACAGATTCCTATGAGGCCACTGTGTGTGGGGAGCTACAGGCGAGTCAAACCTCATGACATTTATACAGATTCCTATGAGGCCACGGTGTGGGAGTTACAGGCGAGTCAAACCTCATGACATTTATACAGATTCCTATGAGGCCACCGTGTGGGAGCTACAGGCGAGTCAAACCTCATGACATTTATACAGATTCCTATGAGGCCACTGTGTGGGAGCTACAGGCGAGTCAAACCCTCATGACATTTATACAGATTCCTATGAGGCCACTGTGTGGGAGCTACAGGCGAGTCAAACCTCATGACATTTATACAGATTCCTATGAGGCCACTGTGTGGGAGCTACAGGCGAGTCAAACCCTCATGACATTTATACAGATTCCTATGAGGCCACTGTGTGGGAGCTACAGGCGAGTCAAACCTCATGACATTTATACAGATTCCTATGAGGCCACTGTGTGGGAGCTACAGGCGAGTCAAACCTCATGACATTTATACAGATTCCTATGAGGCCACTGTGTGGGAGCTACAGGCGAGTCAAACCCTCATGACATTTATACAGATTCCTATGAGGCCACTGTGTGGGAGCTACAGGCGAGTCAAACCTCATGACATTTATACAGATTCCTATGAGGCCACTGTGTGGGAGCTACAGGCGAGTCAAACCCTCATGACATTTATACAGATTCCTATGAGGCCACTGTGTTTGAGCTACAGGCGAGTCAAACCTCATGACATTTATGCAGATTCCATGAGGCCACTGTGTTTGAGCTACAGGCGAGTCAAACCCTCATGACATTTATACAGATTCCTATGAGGCCACTGTGTGGGAGCTACAGGCGAGTCAAACCCTCATGACATTTATACAGATTCCTATGAGGCCACTGTGTGGGAGCTACAGGCGAGTCAAACCCTCATGACATTTATACAGATTCCTATGAGGCCACTGTGTGGGAGTTACAGGCGAGTCAAACCTCATGACATTTATACAGATTCCTATGAGGCCACTGTGTGGGAGATACAGGCGAGTCAAACCCTCATGACATTTATACAGATTCCTATGAGGCCACTGTGTGGGAGTTACAGGCGAGTCAAACCCTCATGACATTTATACAGATTCCTATGAGGCCACTGTGTGGGAGATACAGGCGAGTCAAACCCTCATGACATTTATACAGATTCCTATGAGGCCACTGTGTGGGAGTTACAGGCGAGTCAAACCCTCATGACATTTATACAGATTCCTATGAGGCCACTGTGTTTGAGCTACAGGCGAGTCAAACCCTCATGACATTTATACAGATTCCTATGAGGCCACTGTGTGGGAGCTACAGGCGAGTCAAACCCTCATGACATTTATACAGATTCCTATGAGGCCACTGTGTGGGAGCTACAGGCGAGTCAAACCTCATGACATTTATACAGATTCCTATGAGGCCACTGTGTGGGAGTTACAGGCGAGTCAAACCTCATGACATTTATACAGATTCCTATGAGGCCACTGTGTGGGAGATACAGGCGAGTCAAACCCTCATGACATTTATACAGATTCCTATGAGGCCACTGTGTGGGAGTTACAGGCGAGTCAAACCTCATGACATTTATACAGATTCCTATGAGGCCACTGTGTGGGAGATACAGGCGAGTCAAACCTCATGACATTTATACAGATTCCTATGAGGCCACTGTGTGGGAGTTACAGGCGAGTCAAACCCTCATGACATTTATACAGATTCCTATGAGGCCACCGTGTGGGAGTTACAGGCGAGTCAAACCCTCATGACATTTATACAGATTCCTATGAGGCCACCGTGTGGGAGCTACAGGCGAGTCAAACCCTCATGACATTTATACAGATTCCTATGAGGCCACGGTGTGGGAGCTACAGGCGAGTCAAACCCTCATGACATTTATACAGATTCCTATGAGGCCACTGTGTGGGAGCTACAGGCGAGTCAAACCCTCATGACATTTATACAGATTCCTATGAGGCCACTGTGTGGGAGCTACAGGCGAGTCAAACCTCATGACATTTATACAGATTCCTATGAGGCCACTGTGTGGGAGCTACAGGCGAGTCAAACCCTCATGACATTTATACAGATTCCTATGAGGCCACTGTGTGGGAGCTACAGGCGAGTCAAACCTCATGACATTTATACAGATTCCTATGAGGCCACTGTGTGGGAGCTACAGGCGAGTCAAACCTCATGACATTTATACAGATTCCTATGAGGCCACTGTGTGGGAGCTACAGGCGAGTCAAACCCTCATGACATTTATACAGATTCCTATGAGGCCACTGTGTGGGAGTCGAGTCAAACCCTCATGACATTTATACAGATTCCTATGAGGCCACTGTGTGGGAGCTACAGGCGAGTCAAACCCTCATGACATTTATACAGATTCCTATGAGGCCACTGTGTGGGAGCTACAGGCGAGTCAAACCCTCATGACATTTATACAGATTCCTATGAGGCCACTGTGTGGGAGCTACAGGCGAGTCAAACCCTCATGACATTTATACAGATTCCTATGAGGCCACTGTGTTTGAGCTACAGGCGAGTCAAACCCTCATGACATTTATACAGATTCCTATGAGGCCACTGTGTTTGAGCTACAGGCGAGTCAAACCCTCATGACATTTATACAGATTCCTATGAGGCCACTGTGTGGGAGCTACAGGCGAGTCAAACCCTCATGACATTTATACAGATTCCTATGAGGCCACTGTGTGGGAGCTACAGGCGAGTCAAACCCTCATGACATTTATACAGATTCCTATGAGGCCACTGTGTGGGAGTTACAGGCGAGTCAAACCCTCATGACATTTATACAGATTCCTATGAGGCCACTGTGTGGGAGTTACAGGCGAGTCAAACCCTCATGACATTTATACAGATTCCTATGAGGCCACCGTGTGGGAGTTACAGGCGAGTCAAACCCTCATGACATTTATACAGATTCCTATGAGGCCACCGAGTGGGAGACATTTTACAGGCAGTCAAACCCTCATGACATTTATACAGATTCCTATGAGGCCACTGTGTGGGAGCTACAGGCGAGTCAAACCTCATGACATTTATACAGATTCCTATGAGGCCACTGTGTGGGAGCTACAGGCGAGTCAAACCCTCATGACATTTATACAGATTCCTATGAGGCCACTGTGTGGGAGCTACAGGCGAGTCAAACCCTCATGACATTTATACAGATTCCTATGAGGCCACTGTGTGGGAGCTACAGGCGAGTCAAACCCTCATGACATTTATACAGATTCCTATGAGGCCACTGTGTGGGAGCTACAGGCGAGTCAAACCCTCATGACATTTATACAGATTCCTATGAGGCCACTGTGTTTGAGCTACAGGCGAGTCAAACCCTCATGACATTTATACAGATTCCTATGAGGCCACTGTGTTTGAGCTACAGGCGAGTCAAACCCTCATGACATTTATACAGATTCCTATGAGGCCACTGTGTGGGAGCTACAGGCGAGTCAAACCCTCATGACATTTATACAGATTCCTATGAGGCCACTGTGTGGGAGCTACAGGCGAGTCAAACCCTCATGACATTTATACAGATTCCTATGAGGCCACTGTGTGGGAGTTACAGGCGAGTCAAACCCTCATGACATTTATACAGATTCCTATGAGGCCACTGTGTGGGAGATACAGGCGAGTCAAACCCTCATGACATTTATACAGATTCCTATGAGGCCACCGTGTGGGAGTTACAGGCGAGTCAAACCCTCATGACATTTATACAGATTCCTATGAGGCCACCGTGTGGGAGTTACAGGCGAGTCAAACCCTCATGACATTTATACAGATTCCTATGAGGCCACCGTGTGGGAGCTACAGGCGAGTCAAACCCTCATGACATTTATACAGATTCCTATGAGGCCACGGTGTGGGAGCTACAGGCGAGTCAAACCCTCATGACATTTATACAGATTCCTATGAGGCCACTGTGTGGGAGCTACAGGCGAGTCAAACCCTCATGACATTTATACAGATTCCTATGAGGCCACTGTGTGGGAGCTACAGGCGAGTCAAACCCTCATGACATTTATACAGATTCCTATGAGGCCACTGTGTGGGAGCTACAGGCGAGTCAAACCCTCATGACATTTATACAGATTCCTATGAGGCCACTGTGTGGGAGCTACAGGCGAGTCAAACCCTCATGACATTTATACAGATTCCTATGAGGCCACTGTGTGGGAGCTACAGGCGAGTCAAACCCTCATGACATTTATACAGATTCCTATGAGGCCACTGTGTGGGAGCTACAGGCGAGTCAAACCCTCATGACATTTATACAGATTCCTATGAGGCCACTGTGTGGGAGCTACAGGCGAGTCAAACCCTCATGACATTTATACAGATTCCTATGAGGCCACTGTGTGGGAGCTACAGGCGAGTCAAACCTCATGACATTTATACAGATTCCTATGAGGCCACTGTGTGGGAGCTACAGGCGAGTCAAACCCTCATGACATTTATACAGATTCCTATGAGGCCACTGTGTGGGAGCTACAGGCGAGTCAAACCCTCATGACATTTATACAGATTCCTATGAGGCCACTGTGTGGGAGCTACAGGCGAGTCAAACCCTCATGACATTTATACAGATTCCTATGAGGCCACTGTGTGGGGAGCTACAGGCGAGTCAAACCCTCATGACATTTATACAGATTCCTATGAGGCCACTGTGTGGGAGCTACAGGCGAGTCAAACCCTCATGACATTTATACAGATTCCTATGAGGCCACTGTGTGGGAGCTACAGGCGAGTCAAACCCTCATGACATTTATACAGATTCCTATGAGGCCACTGTGTGGGAGTTACAGGCGAGTCAAACCTCATGACATTTATACAGATTCCTATGAGGCCACCGTGTGGGAGCTACAGGCGAGTCAAACCCTCATGACATTTATACAGATTCCTATGAGGCCACGGTGTGGGAGCTACAGGCGAGTCAAACCCTCATGACATTTATACAGATTCCTATGAGGCCACTGTGTGGGAGCTACAGGCGAGTCAAACCCTCATGACATTTATACAGATTCCTATGAGGCCACTGTGTGGGAGCTACAGGCGAGTCAAACCCTCATGACATTTATACAGATTCCTATGAGGCCACTGTGTGGGAGCTACAGGCGAGTCAAACCCTCATGACATTTATACAGATTCCTATGAGGCCACTGTGTGGGAGCTACAGGCGAGTCAAACCCTCATGACATTTATACAGATTCCTATGAGGCCACTGTGTTTGAGCTACAGGCGAGTCAAACCCTCATGACATTTATACAGATTCCTATGAGGCCACTGTGTTTGAGCTACAGGCGAGTCAAACCCTCATGACATTTATACAGATTCCTATGAGGCCACTGTGTGGGAGCTACAGGCGAGTCAAACCCTCATGACATTTATACAGATTCCTATGAGGCCACTGTGTGGGGAGCAGGCGAGTCAAACCTCATGACATTTATACAGATTCCTATGAGGCCACTGTGTGGGAGCTACAGGCGAGTCAAACCCTCATGACATTTATACAGATTCCTATGAGGCCACTGTGTGGGAGATACAGGCGAGTCAAACCCTCATGACATTTATACAGATTCCTATGAGGCCACCGTGTGGGAGTTACAGGCGAGTCAAACCCTCATGACATTTATACAGATTCCTATGAGGCCACCGTGTGGGAGTTACAGGCGAGTCAAACCTCATGACATTTATACAGATTCCTATGAGGCCACTGTGTGGGAGCTACAGGCGAGTCAAACCTCATGACATTTATACAGATTCCTATGAGGCCACTGTGTGGGAGCTACAGGCGAGTCAAACCCTCATGACATTTATACAGATTCCTATGAGGCCACTGTGTGGGAGCTACAGGCGAGTCAAACCTCATGACATTTATACAGATTCCTATGAGGCCACTGTGTGGGAGCTACAGGCGAGTCAAACCCTCATGACATTTATACAGATTCCTATGAGGCCACTGTGTGGGAGCTACAGGCGAGTCAAACCCTCATGACATTTATACAGATTCCTATGAGGCCACTGTGTGGGAGCTACAGGCGAGTCAAACCCTCATGACATTTATACAGATTCCTATGAGGCCACTGTGTGGGAGCTACAGGCGAGTCAAACCCTCATGACATTTATACAGATTCCTATGAGGCCACTGTGTGGGAGCTACAGGCGAGTCAAACCTCATGACATTTATACAGATTCCTATGAGGCCACTGTGTGGGGAGCTACAGGCGAGTCAAACCCTCATGACATTTATACAGATTCCTATGAGGCCACTGTGTGGGAGCTACAGGCGAGTCAAACCCTCATGACATTTATACAGATTCCTATGAGGCCACTGTGTGGGAGCTACAGGCGAGTCAAACCCTCATGACATTTATACAGATTCCTATGAGGCCACTGTGTGGGAGCTACAGGCGAGTCAAACCCTCATGACATTTATACAGATTCCTATGAGGCCACTGTGTGGGAGCTACAGGCGAGTCAAACCCTCATGACATTTATACAGATTCCTATGAGGCCACTGTGTGGGAGCTACAGGCGAGTCAAACCCTCATGACATTTATACAGATTCCTATGAGGCCACTGTGTGGGAGCTACAGGCGAGTCAAACCCTCATGACATTTATACAGATTCCTATGAGGCCACTGTGTGGGAGCTACAGGCGAGTCAAACCTCATGACATTTATACAGATTCCTATGAGGCCACTGTGTGGGAGCTACAGGCGAGTCAAACCCTCATGACATTTATACAGATTCCTATGAGGCCACTGTGTGGGAGCTACAGGCGAGTCAAACCCTCATGACATTTATACAGATTCCTATGAGGCCACTGTGTGGGAGCTACAGGCGAGTCAAACCTCATGACATTTATACAGATTCCTATGAGGCCACTGTGTGGGAGCTACAGGCGAGTCAAACCCTCATGACATTTACAATTCCTATGAGGCCACTGTGTGGGAGCTACAGGCGAGTCAAACCTCATGACATTTATACAGATTCCTGAGGCCATGAGGCCACTATATGTGATTCCTATGGGAGCTACAGGCGAGTCAAACCTCATGACATTTATACAGATTCCTATGAGGCCACTGTGTGGGAGCTACAGGCGAGTCAAACCCCTCATGACATTTATACAGATTCCTATGAGGCCACTGTGTGGGAGCTACAGGCGAGTCAAACCCTCATGACATTTATACAGATTCCTATGAGGCCACTGTGTGGGAGCTACAGGCGAGTCAAACCCTCATGACATTTATACAGATTCCTATGAGGCCACTGTGTGGGAGCTACAGGCGAGTCAAACCCTCATGACATTTACAATCTCCCATGGCTTAGGGAAGCACATAAACCTTCAAACCAAATCCACAGTCTCCTTTCTACACCACTATATGTAGTTAAATAGCCTAGTCTGGGTTAGCTAGTAGTGTATATGAATCGTAGATGGCCGGCCAGATGGAAAGACTGAGGGGGTTGTGACCTCGTTACACCCGCCGGAGACAGACCTTGACTCACTCACTTCCTGGTCTCAGTTTATGTTGGGCAACCCACTTGGTTACAGCACCATAACATGGGAGTAAACACTAGACAGAGGGGGAAACGTCTGTCTGTCTGTCTGTCTGTCTGTCTGTCTGTCTGTCTGTCTGTCTGTCTGTCTGTCTGTCTGTCTGTCTGTCTCTCTGTCTGTCTCTCTGTCTGTCTCTCTGTTGTCTTTCTCTGTCTATATGTCACTTCTATCTTTCTGTCTGTCTGTCTGTCTGTCTGTCTGTCTCTGTCTTTTTGAACATGTAGACTTTAAACTCACTTCAAAGGAGTCTCGCAACAGGTCTCGAACACTGAATGCTCGGCATGAAAAGCCAACTGACATTTACTCCTGAGGTGGTGACCTGTTGCACCTCTACAACCACTGTTATTATTATTTGACCATATTGAAGAACGATCTGGCCTTAATGGCCATGTCCTCTTAATCTCCACCCGGCACAGCCAGAAGAGGACTGGCCACCCTCAGAGCCTGGTTCCCTCTACCTGGCACACCAGAAGAGGACGCCACCTCATACACCTGGCACAGCCAGAAGAGGACTGGCCACCCTCAGAGCCTGGTTCCTCTCTACCTGGCACAGCCAGAAGAGGACTGGCCACCCTCATAGCCTGGTTCCTCTCTACCTGGCACAGCCAGAAGAGGACTGGCCACCCTCAGAGCCTGGTTCCTCTCTACCTGGCACAGCCAGAAGAGGACTGGCCACCCTCATAGCCTGGTTCCTCTCTACCTGGCACAGCCAGAAGAGGACTGGCCACCCCCTCAGAGCCTGGTTCCTCTCTACCTGGCACAGCCAGAAGAGGACTGGTTCCTCCACCCTCATAGCCTGGCCTGGTTCCTCTCTACCTGGCACAGCCAGAAGAGGACTGGCCACCCCTCATAGCCTGGTTCCTCTCTAGGTTTATAATCTCCACCTGGCACAGCCAGAAGAGGACTGGCCACCACTCAGAGCCTGGTTCCTCTCTAGGTTTCTTCCTAGGTTCTGGCCTTTCTAGGGAGTTTTTCCTAGCCACCGTGCTTCTACACCTGCATTGCTTGCTGTTTGGGGTTTAGGCTAGGTTTCTGTACAGCACTTTGATATATCAGCTGATGTAAGAAGGGCTTTATAAATACATTTGATTGAATTTGATTGACAAGACCTGAGCAGGAAAACCTCCGGGCCCTTGATATTATGTCCATGTATTCTGTCAAAAAAAGGGACAAAAGATTTGAGGATTAAAACTGTGTAAATCATTTGTCCCCACCTTGTCCTAGTTATCGTATCCATCAGTGTGCAGTATGTCCTCTATAATGTTTGTGATTTCTCCTTCCTTCTCACAGACCGCTCTACGGCGGAGAGGGAACAGGGAAACCTTTAAGGACAAGAAGTTTCTGAATCAGGACGACAGTGCAGATCTCAGGTGCCAGCTGCAATTCTCTAAGGAAGAATCCACCCTCATGCGAAAGAAGATGGCCAAGCTGGGGAGGGAGAAGGAAGAGCTTGAGCAGGAGATACAGAAGTATAAGTCAGTCTACGGGGACGTGGACAGCCCTCTACCCCTGGCAGAGCTTGCAGGCGGTGGGCCCCACAGCACCAGGGAGGCGGAGCTACGGCTCCGACTCAAACTGGTGGAGGAAGAGGCTAATATTCTGGGGAGGAAGATCGTTGAACTAGAGGTAGGTGCCATGACTATTTTACCTTTGGCTGTGTCCCTAAATGTCCCCTTTTCCACTACTATAGACCAGGGCCCTATGCACTACTATAGACCAGGGCCCTATGCACTACTATAGACCAGGACCCTATCCACTACTATAGACCAGGGCCCTATGCACTACTATAGACCAGGGCCCTATGCACTACTATAGACCAGGACCCTATCCACTACTATAGACCAGGGCCATATGCACTACTATAGACCAGGGCCCTATGCACTACTATAGACCAGGACCCTATCCCCTACTATAGACCAGGGCCTATGCACTACTATAGACCAGGGCCCTATCCACTACTATAGACCAGGGCCCTATGCTACTATAGACCAGGGCCCTATGCACTACTATAGACCAGGGCCCTATGCACTACTATAGACCAGGGCCCTATCCACTACTATAGACCAGGGCCCTATGCACTACTATAGACCAGAGCCCTATCCACTACTATAGACCAGGCCCTATCCACTACTATAGACCAGGGCCCTATCCACTACTATAGACCAGGGCCCTATGCACTACTATAGACCAGGGCCCTATGCACTACTATAGACCAGGGCCCTATCCACTACTATAGACCAGGGCCCTATGCACTACTATAGACCAGGGCCCCTATCCACTACTATAGACCAGGGCCCTATGTACTACTATAGACCAGAGCCCTATCCACTACTATAGACCAGGGCCCTATCCACTACTATAGACCAGGGTCCCTATCCACTACTATAGACCAGGGCCCTATCCACTACTATAGACCAGGGCCCTATGCACTACTATAGACCAGGGCCCTCCCTATGCACTACTATAGACCAGGGCCCTATCCACTACTATAGACCAGGGCCCTATGCAGTACTATAGACCAGGGCCCTATCCACTACTATAGACCAGGGCCCTATCCACTACTATAGACCACGGCCCTATCCACTACTATAGACCAGGGCCCTATGCACTACTATAGACCAGGACCCTATCCACTACTATAGACCAGGGCCCTATGCACTACTATAGACCAGGCCATATGCACTTACTATAGACCAGGGCCCTATGCACTACTATAGACCAGGACCCTATCCACTACTATAGACCAGGGCCCTATGCACTACTATAGACCAGGGCCCTATCCACTACTATAGACCAGGGCCCTATGCACTACTATAGACCAGGGCCCTATGCACTACTATAGACCAGGGCCCTATGCACTACTATAGACCAGGGCCCTATGCACTACTATAGACCAGGGCCCTATGCACTACTATAGACCAGGGCCCTATGCACTACTATAGACCAGGACCCTATCCACTACTATAGACCAGGGCCCTATGCACTACTATAGACCAGGGCCCTATCCTACTATAGACCAGGGCCCCTATGCACTACTATAGACCAGGCCCTATGCACTACTATAGACCAGGGCCCTATGCACTACTATAGACCAGGGCCCTATGCACTACTATAGACCAGGGCCCTATGCACTACTATAGACCAGGGCCCTATGCACTACTATAGACCAGGGCCCTATCCACTACTATAGACCAGGGCCCTATGCACTACTATAGACCATGGCCCATCCACTACTATAGACCAGGCCCTATGCACTACTATAGACCAGGGCCCTATCCACTACTATAGACCAGGGCCCTATGCACTACTATAGACCAGGGCCCTATCCACTACTATAGACCAGGGCCCTATGCACAATACTATAGACCAGAGCCCTATCCACTACTATAGACCAGGGCCCTATCCACTACTATAGACCAGGGCCCTATCCACTACTATAGACCAGGGCCCTATCCACTACTATAGACCAGAGCCCTCATCCACTACTATAGACCAGAGAGCCCTATCCATTACTATAGACCAGGGCCCTATCCACTACTATAGACCAGGGCCCTATCCACTACTATAGACCAGATCCACTACTATAGACCAGAGCCCTATGCACTACTATAGACCAGGAGCCCTATCCACTACTACTATAGACCAGGGCCCTATCCACTACTATAGACCAGGGCCCTATCCACTACTATAGACCAGGGCCCTATCCACTACTATCCATCCACTACTATAGACCAGGGCCCTATCCACTACTATAGACCAGGGCCCTATCCACTACTATAGACCAGGGCCCTATCCACTACTATAGACCAGGGCCCATCCACTACTATAGACCAGGGCCCTATGCACTACTATAGACCAGGGCCCTATCCACTACTATTATAGACCAGGGCCCTATCCCACTACTATAGACCAGGGCCCTATCCACTACTATAGACCACGGCCCTATCCACTACTATAGACCAGGGCCCTATCCACTACTATAGACCAGGGCCCTATCCACTACTATAGACCAGGGCCCTATCCACTACTATAGACCAGGGCCCTATCCACTACTATAGACCAGGGCCCTATCCACTACTATAGACCAGAGCCCTATCCACTACTATAGACCAGGGCCCTATCCACTACTATAGACCAGGGCCCTATCCACTACTACAGACCAGAGCCCTATCCACTACTATAGACCAGAGCCCTATCCACTACTATAGACCAGAGCCCTATCCACTACTATAGACCAGGGCCCTATCCACTACTATGAGACCAGGGCCCTATCCACTACTATAGACCAGAGCCCTATCCACTACTATAGACCAGAGCCCTATCCACTACTATAGACCAGAGCCCTATCCACTACTATAGACCAGGGCCCTATCCACTACTATAGACTAGGGCCCTATCCACTACTATAGACCAGGGCCCTATGCACTACTATAGACCAGGGCCCTATCCACTACTATAGACCAGGGCCCTATCCACTACTATAGACCAGGGCCCTATCCACTACTATAGACCAGGGCCCTATCCACTACTATAGACCAGGGCCCTATGCACTACTATAGACCAGAGCCCTATCCACTACTATAGACCAGGGCCCTATCCACTACTATAGACCAGGGCCCTATCCACTACTATAGACCAGAGCCCTATCCACTACTATAGACCAGAGCCCTATCCACTACTATAGACCAGGGCCCTATCCACTACTATAGACCAGGGCCCTATCCACTACTATAGACCAGGGCCCTATCCACTACTATAGACCAGAGCCCTATCCACTACTATAGACCAGAGCCCTATCCACTACTATAGACCAGGGCCCTATCCACTACTATAGACCAGGGCCCTATCCACTACTATAGACCAGAGCTCTATCCACTACTATAGACCAGAGCCCTATCCACTACTATAGACCAGGGCCCTATCCACTACTATAGACCAGGGCCCTATCCACTACTATAGACCAGAGCCCTATCCACTACTATAGACCAGAGCCCTATCCACTACTATAGACCAGAGCCCTATCCACTACTATAGACCAGGGCCCTATCCACTACTATAGACCAGGGCCCTATCCACTACTATAGACCAGGGCCCTATGCACTACTATAGACCAGGGCCCTATCCACTACTATAGACCAGGGCCCTATCCACTACTATAGACCAGGGCCCTATCCACTACTATAGACCAGGGCCCTATCCACTACTATAGACCAGGGCCCTATGCACTACTATAGACCAGAGCCCTATCCACTACTATAGACCAGGGCCCTATCCACTACTATAGACCAGGGCCCTATCCACTACTATAGACCAGAGCCCTATCCACTACTATAGACCAGAGCCCTATCCACTACTATAGACCAGGGCCCTATCCACTACTATAGACCAGGGCCCTATCCACTACTATAGACCAGGGCCCTATCCACTACTATAGACCAGAGCCCTATCCACTACTATAGACCAGAGCCCTATCCACTACTATAGACCAGGGCCCTATCCACTACTATAGACCAGGGCCCTATCCACTACTATAGACCAGAGCTCTATCCACTACTATAGACCAGAGCCCTATCCACTACTATAGACCAGGGCCCTATCCACTACTATAGACAAGGGCCCTATCCACTACTATAGACCAGGGCCCTATCCACTACTATAGACCAGGGCCCTATCCACTACTATAGACAAGGGCCCTATCCACTACTATAGACCAGGGCCCTATGCACTAGTATAGACCAGGGCCCTATCCACTACTATAGACCAGGACCCTATCCACTACTATAGACCAGAGCCCTATCCACTACTATAGACCAGAGCCCTATCCACTACTATAGACCAGGGCCCTAAGCAGTGAACTACATAGTAAATAGCGTTTCGAAAACAAACTTTATCATAATTTTTTATCTTCGTATAGGACAGAAAATAATTTCCTAAATAAAACATGACATTGTGATCATTATTATCAGGTGGAGAACCGAGGCCTGAGGGCCGAGAACGAGGACATCCGCTGCCAGTACGAGAGGGACTGTTTCGGCCGGGAGCCCTTCAGCAGCATGCCCTCCTCCCCGTACGGCGGAGACGCTCTGGAGTCAGCCGGGGAGCTGCGGCGCCACCTACAGTTTGTAGAGGAAGAGGCAGAACTTCTACGGCGGTCCATCTCGGAGATCGAGGACCACAACAAACAGCTGACCTCCGAACTGAACCGCTTCAAGTTCGGCCCGAGAGACGAGGAGGTCGATGTCGGAGTGATGCTGATGAAGACCGGTAATGGGGGTAACGGTGGCGGCGGGGGTAACGGTGGCGGTGTTGTGATGATGGAGGAGCTGAAGGCAGCCAGGATGCAGATCAACGAGCTCAGCGGGAAGGTGTGTTGTATGATGTACTACAGTACCCACAATGCTCTGTGTATGATGTACTACAGTACCCACAATGCTCTGTGTATGATGTACTACAGTACCCATAATGCTCGGTGTATGATGTACTACAGTACCCACAATGCTCTGTGTACGATGTACTACAGTACCCACAATGCTATGTGTATGATGTACTACATTACCCACCATGCTCTGTGTATGATGTACTACAGTACCCACAATGCTCTGTGTATGATGTACTACAGTACCCATAATGCTCTGTGTATGATGTACTACAGTACCCATAATGCTCGGTGTATGATGTACTACAGCACCCACAATGCTCTGTGTATGATGTACTACAGTACCCACAATGCTATGTGTATGATGTACTACATTACCCACAATGCTCTGTGTCTGATGTACTACAGTACCCACAATGCTCTGTGTATGATGTACTACAGTACCCACAATGCTCTGTGTATGATGTACTACAGTACCCACAATGCTTTGTGTATGATGTACTACAGTACCCACCATGCTCTGTGTATGATGTACTACAGTACCCATAATGCTCTGCTAACATAACGGTGTCTTCTCTCTGAAGTTAACATAATGGTGTCTTCTCTCTGAAGCTAACATAATGGTGTCTTCTCTCTGAAGCTAACATAATGGTGTCTTCTCTCCGAAGCTAACACAATGGTGTCTTCTCTCTGAAGCTAACATAATGGTGTCTTCTCTTTGAAGCTAACATAATGGTGTCTTCTCTCTGAAGCTAACATAATGGTGTCTTCTCTCCGAAGCTAACATAATGGTTTCTTCTCTCTGAAGCTAACATAATGGTGTCTTCTCTCTGAAGCTAACATAATGGTGTCTTCTCTCTAAAGCTAACATAATGTTGTCTTCTCTCGAAGCTAACATAATGGTGTCTTCTCTCTGAAGCTAACATAATGTTGTCTTCTCTCTTGAAGCTAACATAATGGTGTCTCTCTCTGGAAGCTAACATAATGGTGTCTTCTCTCTGAAGCTAACATAATGGTGTCTTCTCTGAAGCTAACATAATGGTGTCTTCTCTCTGAAGCTAACATAATGGTGTCTTCTCTCTGAAGCCAACATAATGGTGTCTTC
>NC_088424.1:54916689-54929189 GCF_034236695.1 Oncorhynchus nerka
GGAGCCCAGGGCTCTGTGATGTAGGCCAGCAGCATACCTCCCTGCATACCACTGCTGGCTTGCTTCTGAAGTTAAGCAGGGTTGGTCCTGGTCAGTTCCTGGATGGGAGACCAGATGCTGCTGGAAGTGGTGTTGGAGGGCCAGTAGGAGGCACTCTTTCCTCTGGTCTAAAGAAATATCCCAATGCCCCAGGGCAGTGATTGGGGACACTGCCCTGTGTAGGGTGCCGTCTTTCGGATGGGACGTTAAACGGGTGTCCTGACTCTCTGTGGTCATTAAAGATCCCATGGTACTTATCGTAAGAGTAGGGGTGTTAACCCCGGTGTCCTGACTCTCTGAAGTCATTAAAGATCCCATGACACTTATCGTAAGAGTAGGGGTGTTAACCCCGGTGTCCTGGCTAAATTCCCAATCTGGCCCTCAAACCATTACGGTCACCTAATAATCCCCAGTTTACAATTGGCTCATTCATCCCCCTCCTCTCCCCTGTAACTATTCCCCAGGTCGTTGCTGCAAATGAGAACGTGTTCTCAGTCAACTTACCTGCTAAAATAACAGATAAATCAATAAATAAAAATGTAAGCTGTAATGGTGAGGGTTGGGCTGGTTCTCGGGCTGTGGAGCCCAGGGCTCTGTGATGTAAGCTGTACTGGTGTGGGTTGGGCTGGTTCTCGGGCTGTGGAGCCCAGGGCTCTGTGATGTAAGCTGTACTGGTGAGGGTTTGGCTGGTTCTCGGGCTGTGGAGACTTGGCACTATATAAGGAACACTGTGCCATTTGGGACCAGGTCAATGCTCAGTCAGCGTTCGTAACTAACTCATCAGTCTAGTTTTTACAGCACAAATATTTCACTCACAATTTTATTTTACCCAATTCTTCTTCACTAATATGACATGTTAATTGACATTATTTTTCATTGCTTATTAGAACTCTTAGGTCCTCTGTCAAAGGTTCATCAGCGTTTTGTAACTATTTGAATATATGTGTTGTTGCAGTGTGCCAAGCTTAGCATAACCAATCAGTGTGGTGATTATGCATCATCTTGAGGTGACAGATTTTATGTCCCTAATGCTCTTTTAAAGAGCTTTACTTCTCATAATGTGCTGCCTAATCTCACTCATTTACTGTTAAAAATGAAGTGCTTCGTAACACTAAAACTAGTGGCAACTGAGCTGTCACCACCTTCAAGGAAACAAAACTGAACTTTTCTGCAGTATTGAAACATATGGTTGTGAGGGTTCTGAAACATTCCTCCTGAGGTGTTCTGAAACATTCCTCCTGAGGTGTTCTGAAACATTCCTCCTGAGGTGTTCTGAAACATTCATCCTGAGGTGTTCTGAAACATTCCTCCTGAGGTGTTCTGAAACATTCCTCCTGAGGTGTTCTGAAACATTCCTCCTGAGGTGTTCTGAAACATTCCTCCTGAGGTGTTCTGAAACATTCATCCTGAGGTGTTCTGAAACATTCATCCTGAGGTGTTCTGAAACATTCATCCTGAGGTGTTCTGAAACATTCCTCCTGAGGTGTTCTGAAACATTCCTCCTGGGGGGTTCTGAAACATTCCTCCTGGGGTGTTCTGAAACATACCACCTCTTCTGAAACATTCCTCCTGAGGGGTTCTGAAACATTCCTCCCGAGGTGTTCTGAAACATTCCTCCTGAGGGGTTCTGAAACATTCCTCCCGAGGTGTTCTGAAACATTCCTCCTGAGGTGTTCTGAAACATTCATCCTGAGGTGTTCTGAAACATTCCTCCTGAGGTGTTCTGAAACATTCCTCCTGAGGTGTTCTGAAACATTCCTCCTGAGGTGTTCTGAAACATTCCTCCTGAGGTGTTCTGAAACATTCCTCCTGAGGTGTTCTGAAACATTCATCCTGAGGTGTTCTGAAACATTCATCCTGAGGTGTTCTGAAACATTCCTCCTGAGGTGTTCTGAAACATGACTTGGTGTGTTGCATCAACACATAATCAAGAGCACTAACCCAGAAAAGGTTCAAAACAACGATGGTGTTTCCAGTCCTGTGTAGTGCAGAATTAGATCCCTTCTTCTGGGGTTTCCAGTCACCGTAGATGGGAGTCCCACCTCTTGTTGTGTAGTGCCTGTTCTATAGGGTGTTTGTGAACTCCTCATTGGTCATTCCAAAAGGTCAAATTGACAGTATTACACTAGTACGTTTGTCCAGGTTAATATTAGAGTTGAACATTTTTTTCAAGACATGATTTTGAAGCCTTACTTTTCTTTGCAAATTATGTCATGACAAAACATGAACTTTCACGTTTGTACTGTATATTGATAAAGACAGTTCAAAGATCTGTAAGGTATTTATCATGTGCATCAAAATCCATGGAAATATGGCATTATATTTCACATTAACATTCACGGAGAAAGAAAAATACAGGCAGTGACTGCTAATGTTAGGAGTAGCACTCATACACAACATGTAGAAAAAAAACTTCAGCCCAGGACTCAATACAATCCACCAATCATCCATTATCCTAATATCTCTGACCTGAGTCTTTTATATATTTAGATAGATGGTACATGGCATGGGGAGGTTGGTCGGATTATTTGAATCACATTACAGTTGAGTTAAGATATGATTGACAGTTCAGTTGGCATCAGTCTGCCCTCCTTGTCTTGATCGGCTTTGGTTTAGGATTGGCCAGTTGCTGGGTAATCCAGCACGTTGTTCTGTAGGGAGACAGAAGCAGGAAATAATAATGACTGTACATACTAAGTAAGGTTAACAAAAGCTATCATTTGTAATTTTATGCCATATGAATATACAATTATGAAACATATCAATAGCTAAATGCATATGGGATTAAACTATGCAAATATAGCAACAAACTGACAATATCAATGTCAACAGTTGGGTTCAATAAATAATGGTGTGGTCTGGTAGGCCAACACTACAGCAGGCCTAATGGTAGTGGCTATTCAATGTAGAATATAATCTGGTAGTCCAACACTACAGCAGGCCTAATGGTAGTGGCTATTCAATGTAGAATATAATCTGGTAGGCCAACACTACAGCAGGCCTAATGGTAGTGGCTATTCAATGTAGAATATAATCTGGTAGTCCAACACTACAGCAGGCCTAATGGTATTGGCTATTCAATGTAGAATATAATCTGGTAGACCAACACTACAGCAGGCCTAATGGTATTGGCTATTCAATGTAGAATATAATCTGGTAGACCAACACTACAGCAGGCCTAATGGTATTGGCTATTCAATGTAGAATATAATCTGGTAGACCAACACTACAGCAGGCCTAATGGTAGTGGCTATTCAATGTAGAATATAATCTGGTAGTCCAACACTACAGCAGGCCTAATGGTATTGGCTATTCAATGTAGAATATAATCTGGTAGACCAACACTACAGCAGGCCTAATGGTATTGGCTATTCAATGTAGAATATAATCTGGTAGTCCAACACTACAGCAGGCCTAATGGTATTGGCTATTCAATGTAGAATATAATCTGGTAGACCAACACTACAGCAGGCCTAATGGTAGTGGCTATTCAATGTAGAATATAATCTGGTAGGCCAGAACTACAGCAGGCCTAATGGTAGTGGCTATTCAATGTAGAATATAATCTGGTAGACCAACACTACAGCAGGCCTAATGGTAGTGGCTATTCAATGTAGAATATAATCTGGTAGACCAACACTACAGCAGGCCTAATGGTAGTGGCTATTCAATGTAGAATATAATCTGGTAGACCAACACTACAGCAGGCCTAATGGTAGTGGCTATTCAATGTAGAATATAATCTGGTAGTCCAGAACTACAGCAGGCCTAATGGTAGTGGCTATTCAATGTAGAATATAATCTGGTAGTCCAGACACTACAGCAGGCCTAATGGTAGTGGCTATTCAATGTAGAATATAATCTGGTAGTCCAGAACTACAGCAGGCCTAATGGTAGTGGCTATTCAATGTAGAATATAATCTGGTAGTCCAGAACTACAGCAGGCCTAATGGTAGTGGCTATTCAATGTAGAATATAATCTGGTAGTCCAGAACTACAGCAGGCCTAATGGTAGTGGCTATTCAATGTAGAATATAATCTGGTAGTCCAACACTACAGCAGGCCTAATGGTAGTGGCTATTCAATGTAGAATATAATCTGGTAGACCAACACTACAGCAGGCCTAATGGTAGTGGCTATTCAATGTAGAATATAATCTGGTAGTCCAGAACTACAGCAGGCCTAATGGTAGTGGCTATTCAATGTGGAATATAATCTGGTAGACCAACACTACAGCAGGCCTAATGGTAGTGGCTATTCAATGTAGAATATAATCTGGTAGTCCAGAACTACAGCAGGCCTAATGGTAGTGGTTATTCAATGTAGAATATAATCTGGTAGTCCAGAACTACAGCAGGCCTAATGGTAGTGGCTATTCAATGTAGAATATAATCCGGTAGTCCAGAACTACAGCAGGCCTAATGGTAGTGGCTATTCAATGTAGAATATAATCTGGTAGTCCAGAACTACAGCAGGCCTAATGGTAGTGGCTATTCAATGTAGAATATAATCTGGTAGTCCAGAACTACAGCAGGCCTAATGGTAGTGGCTATTCAATGTAGAATATAATCTGGTAGTCCAGAACTACAGCAGGCCTAATGGTAGTGGCTATTCAATGTAGAATATAATCTGGTAGTCCAGAACTACAGCAGGCCTAATGGTAGTGGCTATTCAATGTAGAATATAATCTGGTAGTCCAGAACTACAGCAGGCCTAATGGTAGTGGCTATTCAATGTAGAATATAATCTGGTAGTCCAGAACTACAGCAGGCCTAATGGTAGTGGCTATTCAATGTAGAATATAATCTGGTAGTCCAACACTACAGCAGGCCTAATGGTAGTGGCTATTCAATGTAGAATATAATCTGGTAGACCAACACTACAGCAGGCCTAATGGTAGTGGCTATTCAATGTAGAATATAATCTGGTAGTCCAGAACTACAGCAGGCCTAATGGTAGTGGCTATTCAATGTGGAATATAATCTGGTAGACCAACACTACAGCAGGCCTAATGGTAGTGGCTATTCAATGTAGAATATAATCTGGTAGTCCAGAACTACAGCAGGCCTAATGGTAGTGGTTATTCAATGTAGAATATAATCTGGTAGTCCAGAACTACAGCAGGCCTAATGGTAGTGGCTATTCAATGTAGAATATAATCCGGTAGTCCAGAACTACAGCAGGCCTAATGGTAGTGGCTATTCAATGTAGAATATAATCTGGTAGTCCAGAACTACAGCAGGCCTAATGGTAGTGGCTATTCAATGTAGAATATAATCTGGTAGTCCAGAACTACAGCAGGCCTAATGGTAGTGGCTATTCAATGTAGAATATAATCTGGTAGTCCAGAACTACAGCAGGCCTAATGGTAGTGGCTATTCAATGTAGAATATAATCTGGTAGTCCAGAACTACAGCAGGCCTAATGGTAGTGGCTATTCAATGTAGAATATAATCTGGTAGACCAACACTACAGCAGGCCTAATGGTAGTGGCTATTCAATGTAGAATATAATCTGGTAGTCCAGAACTACAGCAGGCCTAATGGTAGTGGCTATTCAATGTAGAATATAATCTGGTAGACCAGACACTACAGCAGGCCTAATGGTAGTGGCTATTCAATGTAGAATATAATCTGGTAGACCAACACTACAGCAGGCCTAATGGTAGTGGCTATTCAATGTAGAATATAATCTGGTAGTCCAACACTACAGCAGGCCTAATGGTAGTGGCTATTCAATGTAGAATATAATCTGGTAGTCCAGACACTACAGCAGGCCTAATGGTAGTGGCTATTCAATGTAGAATATAATCTGGTAGTCCAGAACTACAGCAGGCCTAATGGTAGTGGCTATTCAATGTAGAATATAATCTGGTAGTCCAACACTACAGCAGGCCTAATGGTAGTGGCTATTCAATGTAGAATATAATCTGGTAGACCAGACACTACAGCAGGCCTAATGGTAGTGGCTATTCAATGTAGAATATAATCTGGTAGTCCAGAACTACAGCAGGCCTAATGGTAGTGGCTATTCAATGTAGAATATAATCTGGTAGTCCAGAACTACAGCAGGCCTAATGGTAGTGGCTATTCAATGTAGAATATAATCTGGTAGTCCAGAACTACAGCAGGCCTAATGGTAGTGGCTATTCAATGTAGAATATAATCTGGTAGTCCAGAACTACAGCAGGCCTAATGGTAGTGGCTATTCAATGTAGAATATAATCTGGTAGTCCAGAACTACAGCAGGCCTAATGGTAGTGGCTATTCAATGTAGAATATAATCTGGTAGTCCAACACTACAGCAGGCCTAATGGTAGTGGCTATTCAATGTAGAATATAATCTGGTAGTCCAGAACTACAGCAGGCCTAATGGTAGTGGCTATTCAATGTAGAATATAATCTGGTAGTCCAGAACTACAGCAGGCCTAATGGTAGTGGCTATTCAATGTAGAATATAATCTGGTAGACCAGAACTACAGCAGGCCTAATGGTAGTGGCTATTCAATGTAGAATATAATCTGGTAGACCAACACTACAGCAGGCCTAATGGTAGTGGCTATTCAATGTAGAATATAATCTGGTAGTCCAACACTACAGCAGGCCTAATGGTAGTGGCTATTCAATGTAGAATATAATCTGGTAGTCCAGAACTACAGCAGGCCTAATGGTAGTGGCTATTCAATGTAGAATATAATCTGGTAGACCAGAACTATAGCAGGCCTAATGGTAGTGGCTATTCAATGTAGAATATAATCTGGTAGTCCAGAACTACAGAGTAGTTTAATGTACTGTAAGGTATAGAGTATTATAATGTACTGTAAGGTATAGAGTATTATAATGGACTGTAAGGTATAGAGTATTATAATGTACTGTAAGGTATAGAGTATTATAATGTACTGTAAGGTATAGAGTATTATAATGGACTGTAAGGTATAGAGTATTACAATGGACTGTAAGGTATAGAGTATTATAATGGACTGTAAGGTATAGAGTATTATAATGTACTGTAAGGTATAGATTATTATAATGTACTGTAAGGTATAGAGTATTATAATGGACTGTAAGGTATAGAGTATTATAATGGACTGTAAGGTATAGAGTATTATAATGTACTTTGTAAGATATAAGAAGTATTATAATGTACTGTAAGGTATAGAGTATTATAATGGACTGTAAGGTATAAGTATTATAATGGACTGTAAGATGTAAGTATTATAATGCTGTAAGGTATAAATTATTATAATGTACTGTAAGGTATGAGTATTATAATGGACTGTAAGGTTATAGAAAGTATTATAATGGACTGTAAGGTATGAAATTATAATGTACTGTAAGGTATAGAGTATTATAATGTACTGTAAGGTATAGAGTATTATAATGGACTGTACGGTATGGAGACGTATCGAGTATAATGGACTGTAAGATGTAGAAATGTATTATAATGTATAACTGTAAGGTATAATATTATAATGTACTGTAATACCTTACAGTACATTAAAGTATTATAATAGTATAATACTCTATACTGACTCTATACCTTACAGTATATTATAATACTCTATAACTTACAGTCATTATAATACTCTATACCTTACAGTACATTAAACTACTCTATACCTTACAGTATAGTATAATACTCTATTTCTTACAGTTATAATACTCTATCTCTATACCTTAAACAGTATAGTATAATACTCTATACCTTATAATACTCTATACAAATTATAATACTCTTAAGTGTAATCTTATTTATAATACTTTATACCTGAATACTCTATACCTAACATTATTATACATTACAATGTCTATACCTTACAGTACATTTGCATAACTACTCTTATACCTTACAGTTGAATATAATACTCATATTATACCTTACAGTACATTAAACTACTCTATACCTTACAGTATAGTATAATACTCTATACGTCTATACAGTACATTAAACTACTCTATACCTTACAGTATAGTATAAACTACTATAGTATAATATCTATACCTTAATACTCTATACAGTACAATAAACTACTCTATACCTTAAAAGTACAATAGTATAAAATACTCTATACCTTACAGTACATTATAATACTCTATACCTTACAGTACAATTATAATACTCTATACCTTACAGTACATTATAATAAAAGATACCTTACAGTACATTATACTACTCTATACCGTACAGTACATTATAATACTTTATACCTTACAGTACAGTATAATACTCTATACCTTACAGTGCATTATAAATAAAAGATACCTTACAGTACATTATACTACTCTATACCTCACAGTACATTATACTACTCTATACCTTACAGTACATTATAATACTCTATGTTGCCTTAATACTATATACCTTACAGTATATTATAATACTCTATACCTTACAGTACATTATAATACTCTATACCTTACAGTACATTAAACTACTCTATACCTTACAGTATAATAATACTCTATACCTTACAGTACAATACTCTATGTACAATATAATACTCTATAACTTACAGTACATTATATAGTATAATACTCTATACCTTACAGTACATTAAACTAAACTTATACCTTACAGTATAGTATAATACTCTATACCTTACAGTATAATACTCTATACCTTACAGTACATTAAACTACTCTATACCTTGCAATTGTAGTATAATACTTATACCTTACAGTACATTAAACTCTATACCTTACAGTATAGTATAATATCTATACCTTACAGTATAACAGCCTCTATATAGTATAATACTCTATACCTTACAGTATTATAATACTCTATACCAGTTACAGTACATTAATAATACTCTATACCTTACAGTACATTATAATACTACTCTATACCTTACAGTACATTATAATACTCTATTACCTTACAGTATAAATACTCTATACCTTACAGTATAATACTCTATTATAATACTCTATACCTTACAGTATAATACTCTATATGTTGCAGTACATTATAATACTCTATACCGTACAGTACATTATAATACTTTATACCTTACAGTATAATACTCTATACCTTATAGTATAATACTCTATACCTTACAGTACATTATTATACATTATACCTTACAGTACATTATAATACTCTATACCTTACAGTACATTATAATACTCTATACCTTACAGTATAATAATACATTATACACTATAATACTATATACCTTACAGTATATTATAATACTCTATACCTTACAGTACATTATAATACTCTATACCTTACAGTATAATACTCTATACCTTACAGTACATTAAACTACTCTATACCTTACAGTATAGTATAATACTCTATACCTTACAGTACAATATAATACTCTATACCTTACAGTACATTATAATACTCTATACCTTACAGTACATTAAACTACTCTATACCTTACAGTATAATACTCTATACCTTACAGTACATTAAACTACTCTATACCTTACAGTATAGTATAATATCTATACCTTACAGTATAGTATAATACTCTATACCTTACAGTACAATAAACTACTCTATACCTTAAAGTACAATAAACTACTCTATACCTTACAGTATAGTATAATACTCTATACCTTACAGTACATTATAATACTTTATACCTTACAGTACAGTATAATACTCTATACCTTACAGTACATTATAATAAAAGATACCTCTACATTATACTACTCTATAGTACAGTATAATACTCTATTTACAGTACAGTATAATACTAATACCTTCAGTGCATTATAATAAAAGATACCGTAAACTAATACTCTATACCTTACAGTACATTAAACTACTCTATACCTTACAGTACATTATAATACTCTATACCTTACAGTACATTATAATACTCTATACCTTACAGTATATTAAATACTCTATACCTTACAGTACATTATAATACTCTATACCTTACAGTACATTATAACTACTCTATACCTTTACAGTACATTATAATACTCTATACCTTACAGTATATAATACTCTATATGTTGCAGTACATTATAATAACTCTACATATAATACTCTATACAGTACATTATAATACTATAGTATAATACTCTAACTATACTGTATAATACTCTATACGTAATTATAATACTCTATAATACTACTATACCTTATAGTATAATACTCTATACATACAGTATTATAATACTCTATACCTTACAGTACATTAAACTACTCTATTATAATACCTATACAACACAGTATACAGTATAGTATAATATCTATACCTTACAGTACATTAAATACTACTCTATACTCTATACCTTAAAGTACAATATAATACTTATACCTTACAGTATAATATATACCTTACTCTATAATAAAGATACCTTACAGTACATTATAATACTACAGTACATATACCTTACAGTACAGTATAATACTCTATTTATTTGCAACATTACTTATACCTTACACAGTATTATAATACTCTATGCGTTTATAAATACGTATACCTTACAGTATATTATAATACTCTATACCTTACAGTACATTAATGCTTACTATACCTTATACAGTATAGTATAATACTCTATACCTTACAGTACAATATCTACCTTATACAATTATACTCTATAACACAGTACATTATAATACTCTATACCTTACAGTACATTAAACTACTCTATACCTTACAGTATAATACTCTATTTCTTACCTTATAATACTCTAGTACACATTATAATACTCTATACCTTACAGTATAGTATAATACTCTATTTATAATATCTACTACTCTATACCTTACAGTACATTATAATACTCTATACCTTACAGTACATTATAATACTCTATACCTTACAGTACAGTATAATACTCTATACCTTACAGTATAATACTCTATATGTTGCAGTATATAATAAAATATACCTTACAGTATAATACTCTATACCTTATAGTATACTCTATACCTTACAGTACATTATAATATTATACCTTACAGTACATTATAATACTCTATTATACTCTATACTTTTACAGTACAGTATATTATAATACTCTATACCTTACAGTACATTATAATCTAAAAGTATAATACTCTATACCTTACAGTACATTATAACTACTCTATACCTTACAGTACATATAATACTCTATACCTTTGGTACAATATAATACTCTATACCTTACATACATATAATACTCTATACCTTACAGTACATTAAACTACTCTATACCTTAAGTATAATACTCTATACCTTACAGTACATTATAATACAATAAACTACTCTATACCTTACAGTATAGTATATTACTCTATACCTTACAGTACATTATAATACTTTATACCCTTACAGTACATTATAATACTCTATACCTTTTACATTATAATAAAAGATACCTTACAGTAACTACTCTATACCCCGTACAGTACATTATAATACTTTATACCTTACAGTACAGTATAATACTCTATACCTTACAGTGCATATAATAAAGTATACATACTCTATACCTATACCTCACAGTATATACTACTCTATACCTTACAGTACATTATAATACTCTATAGTACACTATAATACTATACCTTACAGTATATTATAATACTCTATACCTTACAGTACATTATAATACTCTATACCTTACAGTATAATTCTATAACTTACAGTACATTAAACTACTCTATACCTTAGCAGTATAGTATAATACTCTATACCTTACAGCATTATAATAAAAGATACTCTTACAGTACATTATACTCTATACCTTACAGTACATTATACCCTTACACAGTATAATACTCTATTATGCATTATAATAAGATACCTTACATTGTTTCTCTATACTCCGGTACATTATGCTATATACCTTACAGTACAGAATAATACTCTATACCTTACAGTACAGTAGAAGACACACTATACCAGGGACAAGACATTTCACTAAACTTTCTCCAAACATACTTCTCTCTCCCTCCCTGTCTCTCTCTCGCTCTGTGTGTGTGTCTCTTTCTCTTTCTCTGTGTGTGTCTCTCTCCCCTCTCTGTGTGTGTGTGTGTCTCTCTCTCTCTCTTTCTCTGTGTGTCTCTCTCTCTCTCTCTCTCTCTGTCTGTCTCTCTCCCTCTGTGTGTCTCTCTCTCTCTGTCTCTCTCTCTGTCTCTGTCTCTGCGTGTGTGTGTCTCGCTGACAGAATTTCTATAAATTACAGTGACACATCAGCACTATGAACAATGTTAGGGACCATACTGTGTCAGGTTCATCAGGGTGCAAGGTACTGAACGCTGTAGATAGTAATGATGTGAATAGATCTGGTTTGGTCCATTACTGTTCCAACGTTCCACAGCACCCTACTGAAGTCAGTCTAGGTTGTGTATACTGTATACCTGGGGTGTCTGTGATTCGTAGTCTGGGTTGATAGAGCTCTGTTTAATCCTGTCTCTCCCCGGAGAGATTAGCCCTGACGGCTGTCAGCCTACAGGGAATTATACAGGGATCCCTACACTGACTAATGGCAAAAGC
>NC_088424.1:54934189-54956389 GCF_034236695.1 Oncorhynchus nerka
AAGAAGTGGCTGGTTTGGGTTCTATTCTAGCCCTTGGAGAATAAGCGGCTGGTTTGGGTTCTATTCTAGTCATTGGAGAGGAAGCAGGCTGGTTTGGGTTATATTCTAGTCCTTGGAGAGGAAGCAGGCTGCTTTGGGTTCTATTCTAGTCAGTGGAGAGGACGCAGGCTGGTTTGGGTTCTATTCTAGTCATTGGAGAGGACGCAGGCTGGTTTGGGTTCTATTCTAGTCCTTGGAGAGGCAGCAGGCTGGTTTGGGTTCTATTCTAGTCCTTGGAGAGGCAGCAGGCTGGTTTGGGTTCTATTCTAGTCCTTGGAGAGGACGCAGGCTGGTTTGGGTTCTATTCTAGTCATTGGAGAAGAAGTGGCTGGTTTGGGTTCTATTCTAGTCCTTGGAGAGGACGCAGGCTGGTTTGGGTTCTATTCTAGTCCTTGGAGAGGCAGCAGGCTGGTTTGGGTTCTATTCTAGACCTTGGAGAGGAAGCAGGCTGGTTTGGGTTCTATTCTAGTCATTAGAGAGGCAGCAGGCTGGTTTGGGTTCTATTCTAGTCCTTGGAGGGCAGCAGGCTGGTTTGGGTTCTATTCTAGACCTTGGAGAGGCAGCAGGCTGGTATGGGTTCTATTCTAGTCCTTGGAGAGGCAGCAGGCTGGTATGGGTTCTATTCTAGTCCTTGGAGAGGCAGCAGGCTGGTATGGGTTCTATTCTAGTCCTTGGAGAGGCAGTAGGCTGGTATGGGTTCTATTCTAGTCCTTGGAGAGGAAGTAGGCTGGTATGGGTTCTATTCTAGTCCTTGGAGAGGCAGCAGGCTGGTTTGGGTTCTATTCTAGTCCTTGGAGAGGCAGCAGGCTGGTTTGGGTTCTATTCTAGTCCTTGGAGAGGCAGCAGGCTGGTTTGGGTTCTATTCTAGTCCTTGGAGAGGACGCAGGCTGGTTTGGGTTCTATTCTAGTCATTGGAGAAGAAGTGGCTGGTTTGGGTTCTATTCTAGTCCTTGGAGAGGACGCAGGCTGGTTTGGGTTCTATTCTAGTCCTTGGAGAGGCAGCAGGCTGATTTGGGTTCTATTCTAGACCTTGGAGGAAGCAGGCTGGTTTGGGTTCTATTCTAGTCATTAGAGAGGCAGCAGGCTGGTTTGGGTTCTATTCTAGTCCTTGGAGGGCAGCAGGCTGGTTTGGGTTCTATTCTAGACCTTGGAGAGGCAGCAGGCTGGTATGGGTTCTATTCTAGTCCTTGGAGAGGCAGCAGGCTGGTATGGGTTCTATTCTAGTCCTTGGAGAGGCAGCAGGCTGGTATGGGTTCTATTCTAGTCCTTGGAGAGGCAGTAGGCTGGTATGGGTTCTATTCTAGTCCTTGGAGAGGAAGTAGGCTGGTATGGGTTCTATTCTAGTCCTTGGAGAGGCAGCAGGCTGGTTTGGGTTCTATTCTAGTCCTTGGAGAGGCAGCAGGCTGGTATGGGTTCTATTCTAGTCCTTGGAGAAGAAGCAGGCTGGTATGGGTTCTATTCTAGTCCTTGGAGAGGCAGCAGGCTGGTATGTGCTTGTTCTGTATATGTAGGCTATGTCGTAGAGGCTGGAGACTTACCTCAGCCACATGGGGATACAGAATGTCATGTGTGACTGTGATGTTGGCTTCTTTTTGCAACACTACACATTTAGCCTCCTCACTGTATGTGAGTGCCTCTGTCAACAGGTCCAAGCTTTAATGGCACAGATGGTTGCACACTCACCCTTTAAGCACAAGGTTGCTGGTTCAAGCCCCGCTCTGGCTTTTCCCTCTCAGTTACTACAGTACGTGCAATTGCGTGAACACACACACACCAATTCTCCTCCTCTACTAGGCCCAGACTAGGTTCAGTTTGCTTCTAGCAGAACTAGACTAGGTTCAGTTTACTTCTAGCAGAACTAGACTAGGTTCAGTTTGCTTCTAGCAGAACTAGACTAGGTTCAGTTTGCTTCTAGCAGAACTAGACTATGTTCAGTTTGCTTCTAGCAGAACTCGTTTGCTTCTAGCAGAACTTCAGTTTGCTTCTAGCAGAACTAGACTAGGTTCAGTTTGCTTCTAGCAGAACTAGACTAGGTTCAGTTTGCTTCTAGCAGAACTAGACTAGGTTCAGTTTGCTTCTAGCAGAACTAGACTAGGTTCAGTTTGCTTCTAGCAGAACTAGACTAGGTTCAGTTTGCTTCTAGCAGAACTAGACTAGGTTCAGTTTGCTTCTAGCAGAACTAGACTAGGTTCAGTTTGCTTCTAGCAGAACTCGGCTAGGCGAAAGTAAACCTCTATGCTCGCATACCTTTAAAAGACCTTTGCTTGAAAAACGTTTGTCCCTCTCGAGACACTGTAGCTACAACATAGCCAGTAGTAACACTTCCTCAAAAATACTCTGGATTAATATAAAACAAATCTGTCATTAAATGTTATATTTTTTGTTGATCTGAATGAACCCCCGAAATGAACCCCCGGAACCCCCATGCAGTTTTCTCAGTTATTATATAAGACGTTTTGGCGGCTGTATTTGGCCTACAAGGGGCTGCCATTGCTTTTGTCTACTAGCCAAACTATAGGCAGCTTAACATTTGCTAGCTAACAACAGTGGTTAACCTTTTACTGCAGTGGGCTAAATCAGTGTCACACAGGACGGTAGTTTTAACAACAAATCTACTTTGAAACAAAAGGTTTCACCTCACACACATGGTTGTGTGGATAAAAAGACACCTGTACCATGCCAGGTATAGAGAAATGTATTCCATTCTAAGTTTACATCCTAATATTACACTTTATATACATCACAGAAGACAGAAATATAATACAACTGTTTGACATAGAAACACCAGATATTCGGTTGAAAAAAAATGTGTTTTTTAATTTATGAAATGATGAAACTGACTCAGTTATCTGTTTTATTTGATTGTTGTTTCCTTGGTTACCGCTGGGCCCCCTTACCCTGTTTTCTACTTCCCAGGTCACCCTGATTATACCTTATTGGATTCACCTGTGTTTACTTACCTTCTGTGTTCACCTGGTTGTTATTTAGATTCCTCTGTTGGCCTGTATCTTCGCTTAGGTCTCCTGTTTTACTAGTGTTCTCTTGTGCTGTTGCCTTGTTTGTGTTAAGACTCATAAGTAAAATATTTGGATTTACCCTCACCTCTCTCTACTTGCTGTGTTTCTCTGCGCCTGGGTTCGAAGTTCGTACTAGCATTATCGTCACGGAAACGTATAAATCACATTCCACCCATGAGACCACTAGAGGGCGCTTTGGTAATTTACATGCAGGAAATTATCCTAAATAAATAAAAGCTCAATTAAACACTGTTCTGGCATCTAAGAAACATTTATTTAGCATGTTAACAGGCATTATATCTCGTATTATTTCAGGATTCCTCCAGTCCTCTAATATGTCTTGCTTTCTGCATGGACATGCAATGTGTGTAACCTTAGTAGCCGAGATGTAACATGGCAACCTTAGAATGTTGCTAGGGGGGGGGGTTAATTACTTAAAAATGTATTATGATTTTCAAAATCGTACCTTTTAATTTTATAATATTAAATTAAAAGGTGCACATTTTCCACGTTTTGAATCATACAGTGTACATGTATCGTCACATTATCTACCTGATGACATTGAAACATTACAGTTTTGTTTTCTGGGTCACAGAATGCCTTTTCTGGAGCCTTTTTGTGGACAAAATGACGCTTCAGACACCTGAGTTATGCTGGTATATACTGTAGAATATTGTATATAAAAGTTTTACCATTTCGAGGTGAATCATAAATTTCTTATGAATGTAATCCAACGTTGCCGACTGTGTTACTTGTTATGACATTTATACAGATTCCTATGAGGCCACTGTGTGGGAGCTACAGGCGAGTCAAACCCTCATGACATTTATACAGATTCCTATGAGGCCACTGTGTGGGAGTTACAGGCGAGTCAAACCCTCATGACATTTATACAGATTCCTATGAGGCCACAAACCCTCATGACATTTATACAGATTCCTGTGTGTGGGAGCTACAGGCGAGTCAAACCCTCATGACATTTATACAGATTCCTATGAGGCCACTGTGTGGGAGCTACAGGCGAGTCAAACCTCATGACATTTATACAGATTCCTATGAGGCCACTGTGTGGGAGCTACAGAGCGAGTCAAACCCTCATGACATTTATACAGATTCCTATGAGGCCACTGTGTGGGAGCTACAGGCGAGTCAAACCCTCATGACATTTATACAGATTCCTATGAGGCCACTGTGTGGGAGCTACAGGCGAGTCAAACCCTCATGACATTTATACAGATTCCTATGAGGCCACTGTGTGGGAGCTACAGGCGAGTCAAACCCTCATGACATTTATACAGATTCCTATGAGGCCACTGTGTGGGAGCTACAGGCGAGTCAAACCCTCATGACATTTATACAGATTCCTATGAGGCCACTGTGTGGGAGCTACAGGCGAGTCAAACCCTCATGACATTTATACAGATTCCTATGAGGCCACTGTGTTTGAGCTACAGGCGAGTCAAACCCTCATGACATTTATGCAGATTCCTATGAGGCCACTGTGTTTGAGCTACAGGCGAGTCAAACCCTCATGACATTTATACAGATTCCTATGAGGCCACTGTGTGGGAGCTACAGGCAGAGTCAAACCTCATGACATTTATACAGATTCCTATGAGGCCACTGTGTGGAGCTACAGGCGGAGTCAAACCCTCATGACATTTATACAGATTCCTATGAGGCCACTGTGTTTGAGTTACAGGCGAGTCAAACCCTCATGACATTTATACAGATTCCTATGAGGCCACTGTGTGGGAGATACAGGCGAGTCAAACCCTCATGACATTTATACAGATTCCTATGAGGCCACTGTGTGGGAGTTACAGGCGAGTCAAACCCTCATGACATTTATACAGATTCCTATGAGGCCACTGTGTGGAGATACAGGCGAGTCAAACCCTCATGACATTTATACAGATTCCTATGAGGCCACTGTGTGGGAGTTACAGGCGAGTCAAACCTCATGACATTTATACAGATTCCTATGAGGCCACTGTGTTTGAGCTACAGGCGAGTCAAACCCTCATGACATTTATACAGATTCCTATGAGGCCACTGTGTGGGAGCTACAGGCGAGTCAAACCCTCATGACATTTATACAGATTCCTATGAGGCCACTGTGTGGGAGCTACAGGCGAGTCAAACCCTCATGACATTTATACAGATTCCTATGAGGCCACTGTGTGGAGTTACAGGCGAGTCAAACCCTCATGACATTTATACAGATTCCTATGAGGCCACTGTGTTTGAGCTACAGGCGAGTCAAACCCTCATGACATTTATACAGATTCCTATGAGGCCACTGTGTGGGAGCTACAGGCGAGTCAAACCCTCATGACATTTATACAGATTCCTATGAGGCCACTGTGTGGGAGATACAGGCGAGTCAAACCTCATGACATTTATACAGATTCCTATGAGGCCACTGTGTGGGAGTTACAGGCGAGTCAAACCCTCATGACATTTATACAGATTCCTATGAGGCCACCGTGTGGGAGTTACAGGCGAGTCAAACCCTCATGACATTTATACAGATTCCTATGAGGCCACCGTGTGGGAGCTTTACAGGCGAGTCAAACCCTCATGACATTTATACAGATTCCTATGAGGCCACTGTGTGGGAGCTACAGGCGAGTCAAACCCTCATGACATTTATACAGATTCCTATGAGGCCACTGTGTGGGAGCTACAGGCGAGTCAAACCCTCATGACATTTATACAGATTCCTATGAGGCCACTGTGTGGGAGCTACAGGCGAGTCAAACCCTCATGACATTTATACAGATTCCTATGAGGCCACTGTGTGGGAGCTACAGGCGAGTCAAACCCTCATGACATTTATACAGATTCCTATGAGGCCACTGTGTGGAGCTACAGGCGAGTCAAACCCTCATGACATTTATACAGATTCCTATGAGGCCACTGTGGGGAGCTACAGGCGAGTCAAACCCTCATGACATTTATACAGATTCCTATGAGGCCACTGTGTGGAGCTACAGGCGAGTCAAACCCTCATGACATTTATACAGATTCCTATGAGGCCACTGTGTGGGAGCTACAGGCGAGTCAAACCCTCATGACATTTATACAGATTCCTATGAGGCCACTGTGTGGAGCTACAGGCGAGTCAAACCCTCATGACATTTATACAGATTCCTATGAGGCCACTGTGTGGGAGCTACAGGCGAGTCAAACCCTCATGACATTTATACAGATTCCTATGAGGCCACTGTGTTTGAGCTACAGGCGAGTCAAACCCTCATGACATTTATACAGATTCCTATGAGGCCACTGTGTTTGAGCTACAGGCGAGTCAAACCCTCATGACATTTATACAGATTCCTATGAGGCCACTGTGTTTGAGCTACAGGCGAGTCAAACCTCATGACATTTATACAGATTCCTATGAGGCCACTGTGTTTGAGCTACAGGCGGTCAAACCCTCATGACATTTATACAGATTCCTATGAGGCCACTGTGTGGGAGCTACAGGCGAGTCAAACCCTCATGTCATTTATACAGATTCCTATGAGGCCACTGTGTGGGAGTTACAGGCGAGTCAAACCCTCATGACATTTATACAGATTCCTATGAGGCCACTGTGTTTGAGCTACAGGCGAGTCAAACCTCATGACATTTATACAGATTCCTATGAGGCCACCGTGTTTGAGCTACAGGCGAGTCAAACCCTCATGACATTTATACAGATTCCTATGAGGCCACCGTGTGGGAGCTACAGGCGAGTCAAACCCTCATGACATTTATACAGATTCCTATGAGGCCACTGTGTGGGAGCTACAGGCGGAGTCAAACCCTCATGACATTTATACAGATTCCTATGAGGCCACTGTGTGGGAGCTTACAGGCGAGTCAAACCCTCATGACATTTATACAGATTCCTATGAGGCCACTGTGTGGGAGCTACAGGCGAGTCAAACCCTCATGACATTTATACAGATTCATATGAGGCCACTGTGTGGGAGCTACAGGCGAGTCAAACCCTCATGACATTTATACAGATTCCTATGAGGCCACTGTGTTTGGAGCTACAGGCGAGTCAAACCCTCATGACATTTATACAGATTCCTATGAGGCCACTGTGTGGGAGCTACAGGCGAGTCAAACCCTCATGACATTTATACAGATTCCTATGAGGCCACTGTGTTTGAGCTACAGGCGAGTCAAACCCTCATGACATTTATACAGATTCCTATGAGGCCACTGTGTGGGAGCTACAGGCGAGTCAAACCCTCATGACATTTATACAGATTCCTATGAGGCCACTGTGTGGGAGCTACAGGCGAGTCAAACCCTCATGACATTTATACAGATTCCTATGAGGCCACTGTGTGGGAGCTACAGGCGAGTCAAACCCTCATGACATTTATACAGATTCCTATGAGGCCACTGTGTGGGAGTTACAGGCGAGTCAAACCCTCATGACATTTATACAGATTCCTATGAGGCCACTGTGTGGGAGCTACAGGCGAGTCAAACCCTCATGACATTTATACAGATTCCTATGAGGCCACCGTGTGGGAGCTACAGGCGAGTCAAACCCTCATGACATTTATACAGATTCCTATGAGGCCACCGTGTGGGAGCTACAGGCGAGTCAAACCCTCATGACATTTATACAGATTCCTATGAGGCCACTGTGTGGGAGCTACAGGCGAGTCAAACCCTCATGACATTTATACAGATTCCTATGAGGCCACTGTGTGGGAGCTACAGGCGAGTCAAACCCTCATGACATTTATACAGATTCCTATGAGGCCACTGTGTGGGAGCTACAGGCGAGTCAAACCCTCATGACATTTATACAGATTCCTATGAGGCCACTGTGTGGAGCTACAGGCGAGTCAAACCCTCATGACATTTATACAGATTCCTATGAGGCCACTGTGTGGGAGCTACAGGCGAGTCAAACCCTCATGACATTTATACAGATTCCTATGAGGCCACTGTGTGGAGCTACAGGCGAGTCAAACCCTCATGACATTTATACAGATTCCTATGAGGCCACTGTGTGGGAGCATTTATACAGGCGAGTCAAACCCTCATGACATTTATACAGATTCCTATGAGGCCACTGTGTGGGAGCTACAGGCGAGTCAAACCCTCATGACATTTATACAGATTCCTATGAGGCCACTGTGTGGGAGCTACAGGCGAGTCAAACCCTCATGACATTTATACAGATTCCTATGAGGCCACTGTGTGGGAGCTACAGGCGAGTCAAACCCTCATGACATTTATACAGATTCCTATGAGGCCACTGTGTGGGAGCTACAGGCGAGTCAAACCCTCATGACATTTATACAGATTCCTATGAGGCCACTGTGTGGGAGCTACAGGCGAGTCAAACCCTCATGACATTTATACAGATTCCTATGAGGCCACTGTGTGGGAGCTACAGGCGAGTCAAACCCTCATGACATTTATACAGATTCCTATGAGGCCACTGTGTGGAGTTACAGGCGAGTCAAACCCTCATGACATTTATACAGATTCCTATGAGGCCACCGTGTGGGAGCTACAGGCGAGTCAAACCCTCATGACATTTATACAGATTCCTATGAGGCCACTGTGTGGGAGCTACAGGCGAGTCAAACCCTCATGACATTTATACAGATTCCTATGAGGCCACTGTGTGGGAGCTACAGGCGAGTCAAACCCTCATGACATTTATACAGATTCCTATGAGGCCACTGTGTGGGAGCTACAGGCGAGTCAAACCCTCATGACATTTATACAGATTCCTATGAGGCCACTGTGTGGGAGCTACAGGCGAGTCAAACCCTCATGACATTTATACAGATTCCTATGAGGCCACTGTGTGGGAGCTACAGGCGAGTCAAACCCTCATGACATTTATACAGAAACCCTCCTATGAGGCCACTGTGTTTGAGCTACAGGCGAGTCAAACCCTCATGGCATTTATACAGATTCCTATGAGGCCACTGTGTTTGAGCTACAGGCGAGTCAAACCCTCATGACATTTATACAGATTCCTATGAGGCCACTGTGTGGGAGCTACAGGCGAGTCAAACCCTCATGACATTTATACAGATTCCTATGAGGCCACTGTGTGGGAGCTACAGGCGAGTCAAACCCTCATGACATTTATACAGATTCCTATGAGGCCACTGTGTGGGAGCTACAGGCGAGTCAAACCCTCATGACATTTATACAGATTCCTATGAGGCCACTGTGTGGGAGATACAGGCGAGTCAAACCCTCATGACATTTATACAGATTCCTATGAGGCCACCCCTCATGTTTATACAGATTCCTATGGGAGTTACAGGCGAGTCAAACCCTCATGACATTTATACAGATTCCTATGAGGCCACCGTGTGGGAGTTACAGGCGAGTCAAACCCTCATGACATTTATACAGATTCCTATGAGGCCACCGTGTGGGAGCTACAGGCGAGTCAAACCCTCATGACATTTATACAGATTCCTATGAGGCCACGTGTGGGAGCTACAGGCGAGTCAAACCCTCATGACATTTATACAGATTCCTATGAGGCCACTGTGTGGGAGCTACAGGCGAGTCAAACCCTCATGACATTTATACAGATTCCTATGAGGCCACTGTGTGGGAGCTACAGGCGAGTCAAACCCTCATGACATTTATACAGATTCCTATGAGGCCACTGTGTGGGAGCTACAGGCGAGTCAAACCCTCATGACATTTATACAGATTCCTATGAGGCCACTGTGTGGGAGCTACAGGCGAGTCAAACCCTCATGACATTTATACAGATTCCTATGAGGCCACTGTGTGGGAGCTCAAACCCTCAGGCGAGTCAAACCCCCTCATGACATTTATACAGATTCCTATGAGGCCACTGTGTGGGAGCTACAGGCGAGTCAAACCCTCATGACATTTATACAGATTCCTATGAGGCCACTGTGTGGGGAGCTACAGGCGAGTCAAACCCTCATGACATTTATACAGATTCCTATGAGGCCACTGTGTGGGAGCTACAGGCGAGTCAAACCCTCATGACATTTATACAGATTCCTATGAGGCCACTGTGTGGGAGCTACAGGCGAGTCAAACCCTCATGACATTTATACAGATTCCTATGAGGCCACTGTGTGGGAGCTACAGGCGAGTCAAACCCTCATGACATTTATACAGATTCCTATGAGGCCACTGTGTGGGAGCTACAGGCGAGTCAAACCCTCATGACATTTATACAGATTCCTATGAGGCCACTGTGTGGGAGCTACAGGCGAGTCAAACCCTCATGACATTTATACAGATTCCTATGAGGCCACTGTGTGGGAGCTACAGGCGAGTCAAACCCTCATGACATTTATACAGATTCCTATGAGGCCACTGTGTGGGAGCTACAGGCGAGTCAAACCCTCATGACATTTATACAGATTCCTATGAGGCCACTGTGTGGGAGCTACAGGCGAGTCAAACCCTCATGACATTTATACAGATTCCTATGAGGCCACTGTGTGGAGCTACAGGCGAGTCAAACCCTCATGACATTTATACAGATTCCTATGAGGCCACTGTGTGGGAGCTACAGGCGAGTCAAACCCTCATGACATTTATACAGATTCCTATGAGGCCACTGTGTGGGAGCTACAGGCGAGTCAAACCCTCATGACATTTATACAGATTCCTATGAGGCCACTGTGTGGAGCTACAGGCGAGTCAAACCCTCATGACATTTATACAGATTCCTATGAGGCCACTGTGTGGGAGCTACAGGCGAGTCAAACCCTCATGACATTTATACAGATTCCTATGAGGCCACTGTGTGGGAGCTACAGGCGAGTCAAACCCTCATGACATTTATACAGATTCCTATGAGGCCACTGTGTGGGAGCTACAGGCGAGTCAAACCCTCATGACATTTATACAGATTCCTATGAGGCCACTGTGTGGGAGCTACAGGCGAGTCAAACCCTCATGACATTTACAATCTCCCATGGCTTAGGGAAGCACATAAACCTTCAAACCAAATCCACAGTCTCCTTTCTACACCACTATATGTAGTTAAATAGCCTAGTCTGGGTTAGCTAGTAGTGTATATGAATCGTAGATGGCCGGCTAGATGGAAAGACTGAGGGGGTTGTGACCTCGTTACACCCGCCGGAGACAGACCTTGACTCACTCACTTCCTGGTCTCAGTTTATGTTGGGCAACCCACTTGGTTACAGCACCATAACATGGGAGTAAACACTAGACAGAGGGGGAAACGTCTGTCTGTCTGTCTGTCTGTCTGTCTGTCTGTCTGTCTGTCTGTCTGTCTGTCTGTCTGTCTGTCTGTCTGTCTGTCTGTCTGTCTCTCTGTCTGTCTCTCTGTCTGTCTCTCTGTCTATATGTCTTTCTATCTTTCTGTCTGTCTGTCTGTCTGTCTGTCTGTCTCTGTCTTTTTGAACATGTAGACTTTAAACTCACTTCAAAGGAGTCTCGCAACAGGTCTCGAACACTGAATGCTCGGCTATGAAAAGCCAACTGACATTTACTCCTGAGGTGGTGACCTGTTGCACCCTCTACAACCACTGTTATTATTATTTGACCATATTGAAGAACGATCTGGCCTTAATGGCCATGTCCTCTTAATCTCCACCCGGCACAGCCAGAAGAGGACTGGCCACCCCTCAGAGCCTGGTTCCTCTCTACCCGGCACAGCCAGAAGAGGACTGGCCACCCCTCAGAGCCTGGTTCCTCTCTACCTGGCACAGCCAGAAGAGGACTGGCCACCCCTCATAGCCTGGTTCCTCTCTACCTGGCACAGCCAGAAGAGGACTGGCCACCCCTCAGAGCCTG
This sequence comes from Oncorhynchus nerka, assembly GCF_034236695.1. Taxonomy (NCBI): domain Eukaryota; kingdom Metazoa; phylum Chordata; class Actinopteri; order Salmoniformes; family Salmonidae; genus Oncorhynchus; species Oncorhynchus nerka. Next base: position 54,946,054 of record NC_088424.1, read on the forward strand.
GTTCCTCTCTACCTGGCACAGCCAGAAGAGGACTGGCCACCCCTCATAGCCTGGTTCCTCTCTACCTGGCACAGCCAGAAGAGGACTGGCCACCCCTCAGAGCCTGGTTCCTCTCTACCTGGCACAGCCAGAAGAGGACTGGCCACCCCTCATAGCCTGGTTCCTCTCTACCTGGCACAGCCAGAAGAGGACTGGCCACCCCTCATAGCCTGGTTCCTCTCTAGGTTTATAATCTCCACCTGGCACAGCCAGAAGAGGACTGGCCACCACTCAGAGCCTGGTTCCTTTCTAGGTTTCTTCCTAGGTTCTGGCCTTTCTAGGGAGTTTTTCCTAGCCACCGTGCTTCTACACCTGCATTGCTTGCTGTTTGGGGTTTAGGCTAGGTTTCTGTACAGCACTTTGATATATCAGCTGATGTAAGAAGGGCTTTATAAATACATTTGATTGAATTTGAATGACAAGACCTGAGCAGGAAAACCTCCGGGCCCTTGATATTATGTCCATGTATTCTGTCAAAAAAAGGGACAAAAGATTTGAGGATTAAAACTGTGTAAAAATCATTTGTCCCCACCTTGTCCTAGTTATCGTATCCATCAGTGTGCAGTATGTCCTCTATAATGTTTGTGATTTCTCCTTCCTTCTCACAGACCGCTCTACGGCGGAGAGGGAACAGGGAAACCTTTAAGGACAAGAAGTTTCTGAATCAGGACGACAGTGCAGATCTCAGGTGCCAGCTGCAATTCTCTAAGGAAGAATCCACCCTCATGCGAAAGAAGATGGCCAAGCTGGGGAGGGAGAAGGAAGAGCTTGAGCAGGAGATACAGAAGTATAAGTCAGTCTACGGGGACGTGGACAGCCCTCTACCCCTGGCAGAGCTTGCAGGCGGTGGGCCCCACAGCACCAGGGAGGCGGAGCTACGGCTCCGACTCAAACTGGTGGAGGAAGAGGCTAATATTCTGGGGAGGAAGATCGTTGAACTAGAGGTAGGTGCCATGACTATTTTACCTTTGGCTGTGTCCCCTAAATGTCCCCCTTTTCCACTACTATAGACCAGGGCCCTATGCACTACTATAGACCAGGGCCCTATGCACTACTATAGACCAGGACCCTATCCACTACTATAGACCAGGGCCCTATGCACTACTATAGACCAGGGCCCTATGCACTACTATAGACCAGGACCCTATCCACTACTATAGACCAGGGCCATATGCACTACTATAGACCAGGGCCCTATGCACTACTATAGACCAGGACCCTATCCCCTACTATAGACCAGGGCCCTATGCACTACTATAGACCAGGGCCCTATCCACTACTATAGACCAGGGCCCTATGCACTACTATAGACCAGGGCCCTATGCACTACTATAGACCAGGGCCCTATGCACTACTATAGACCAGGGCCCTATCCACTACTATAGACCAGGGCCCTATGCACTACTATAGACCAGAGCCCTATCCACTACTATAGACCAGGGCCCTATCCACTACTATAGACCAGGGCCCTATCCACTACTATAGACCAGGGCCCTATGCACTACTATAGACCAGGGCCCTATGCACTACTATAGACCAGGGCCCTATCCACTACTATAGACCAGGGCCCTATGCACTACTATAGACCAGGGCCCTATCCACTACTATAGACCAGGGCCCTATGCACTACTATAGACCAGAGCCCTATCCACTACTATAGACCAGGGCCCTATCCACTACTATAGACCAGGGCCCTATCCACTACTATAGACCAGGGCCCTATCCACTACTATAGACCAGGGCCCTATGCACTACTATAGACCAGGGCCCTATGCACTACTATAGACCAGGGCCCTATCCACTACTATAGACCAAGGCCCTATGCACTACTATAGACCAGGGCCCTATCCACTACTATAGACCAGGGCCCTATCCACTACTATAGACCACGGCCCTATCCACTACTATAGACCAGGGCCCTATGCACTACTATAGCCCAGGACCCTATCCACTACTATAGACCAGGGCCCTATGCACTACTATAGACCAGGGCCATATGCACTACTATAGACCAGGGCCCTATGCACTACTATAGACCAGGACCCTATCCACTACTATAGACCAGGGCCCTATGCACTACTATAGACCAGGGCCCTATCCACTACTATAGACCAGGGCCCTATGCACTACTATAGACCAGGGCCCTATGCACTACTATAGACCAGGGCCCTATGCACTACTATAGACCAGGGCCCTATGCACTACTATAGACCAGGGCCCTATGCACTACTATAGACCAGGGCCCTATGCACTACTATAGACCAGGACCCTATCCACTACTATAGACCAGGGCCCTATGCACTACTATAGACCAGGGCCCTATCACTACTATAGACCAGGGCCCTATGCTACTATAGACCAGGGCCCTATGCACTACTATAGACCAGGGCCCTATGCACTACTATAGACCAGGGCCCTATGCACTACTATAGACCAGGGCCCTATGCACTACTATAGACCAGGGCCCTATGCACTACTATAGACCAGGGCCCTATCCACTACTATAGACCAGGGCCCTATGCACTACTATAGACCAGGGCCTTATCCACTACTATAGACCAGGGCCCTATGCACTACTATAGACCAGGGCCCTATCCACTACTATAGACCAGGGCCCTATCCACTACTATAGACCACGGCCCTATCCACTACTATAGACCAGGGCCCTATGCACTACTATAGACCAGAGCCCTATCCACTACTATAGACCAGGGCCCTATACACTACTATAGACCACGGCCCTATCCACTACTATAGACCAGGGCCCTATGCACTACTATAGACCAGGGCCCTATCCACTACTATAGACCAGAGCCCTATGCACTACTATAGACCAGGGCCCTATGCACTACTATAGACCAGGGCCCTATCCACTACTATAGACCAGGGCCCTATCCACTACTATAGACCAGAGCCCTATCCTACTACTATGCACTACTATAGACCAGGGCCCTATCACTACTATAGACCAGGGCTATCCACTACTATAGACCAGGGCCCTATCCACTACTATAGACCAGGGCCCTATCCACTACTATAGACCAGGGCCCTATCCACTACTATAGACCAGGGCCCTATCCACTACTATAGACCAGGGCCCTATCCACTACTATAGACCAGGGCCCTATCCACTACTATAGACCAGGGCCCTATCCACTACTATAGACCAGGGCCCTATCCACTACTATAGACCAGGGCCCTATCCACTACTATAGACCAGGGCCCTATCCACTACTATAGACCAGGGCCCTATCCACTACTATAGACCAGGGCCCTATCCTACTATAGGCCCTATCCACTACTATAGACCAGGGCCCTATCCACTACTATAGACCAGAGCCCTATCCACTACTATAGACCAGGGCCCTATCCACTACTATAGACCAGGGCCCTATCCACTACTATAGACCAGGGCCCTATCCACTACTATAGACCAGAGCCCTATCCACTACTATAGACCAGGGCCCTATCCACTACTATAGACCAGGGCCCTATCCACTACTACAGACCAGAGCCCTATCCACTACTATAGACCAGAGCCCTATCCACTACTATAGACCAGAGCCCTATCCACTACTATAGACCAGGGCCCTATCCACTACTATAGACCAGGGCCCTATCCACTACTATAGACCAGAGCCCTATCCACTACTATAGACCAGAGCCCTATCCACTACTATAGACCAGAGCCCTATCCACTACTATAGACCAGGGCCCTATCCACTACTATAGACTAGGGCCCTATCCACTACTATAGACCAGGGCCCTATGCACTACTATAGACCAGGGCCCTATCCACTACTATAGACCAGGGCCCTATCCACTACTATAGACCAGGGCCCTATCCACTACTATAGACCAGGGCCCTATCCACTACTATAGACCAGGGCCCTATGCACTACTATAGACCAGAGCCCTATCCACTACTATAGACCAGGGCCCTATCACTACTATAGACCAGGGCCCTATCCACTACTATAGACCAGAGCCCTATCCACTACTATAGACCAGAGCCCTATCCACTACTATAGACCAGGGCCTATCCACTACTATAGACCAGGGCCCTATCCACTACTATAGACCAGGGCCCTATCACTACTATAGACCAGAGCCCTATCCACTACTATAGACCAGGGCCCTATCCACTACTATAGACCAGGGCCCTATCACTACTATAGACCAGGGCCCTATCCACTACTATAGACCAGAGCTCTATCCACTACTATAGACCAGAGCCCTATCCACTACTATAGACCAGGGCCCTATCCACTACTATAGACCAGGGCCCTATCCTACTATAGACCAGAGCCCTATCCACTACTATAGACCAGAGCCCTATCCACTACTATAGACCAGAGCCCTATCCACTACTATAGACCAGGGCCCTATCCACTACTATAGACCAGGGCCCTATCCACTACTATAGACCAGGGCCCTATGCACTACTATAGACCAGGGCCCTATCCACTACTATAGACCAGGGCCCTATCCACTACTATAGACCAGGGCCCTATCCACTACTATAGACCAGGGCCCTATCCACTACTATAGACCAGGGCCCTATGCACTACTATAGACCAGAGCCCTATCCACTACTATAGACCAGGGCCCTATCACTACTATAGACCAGGGCCCTATCCACTACTATAGACCAGAGCCCTATCCACTACTATAGACCAGAGCCCTATCCACTACTATAGACCAGGGCCCTATCCACTACTATAGACCAGGGCCCTATCCACTACTATAGACCAGGGCCCTATCCACTACTATAGACCAGAGCCCTATCCACTACTATAGACCAGAGCCCTATCCACTACTATAGACCAGGGCCCTATCCACTACTATAGACCAGGGCCCTATCCACTACTATAGACCAGAGCTCTATCCACTACTATAGACCAGAGCCTATCCACTACTATAGACCAGGGCCCTATCCACTACTATAGACAAGGGCCCTATCCACTACTATAGACCAGGGCCCTATCCACTACTATAGACCAGGGCCCTATCCACTACTATAGACAAGGGCCCTATCCACTACTATAGACCAGGGCCCTATGCACTAGTATAGACCAGGGCCCTATCCACTACTATAGACCAGGACCCTATCCACTACTATAGACCAGAGCCCTATCCACTACTATAGACCAGAGCCCTATCCACTACTATAGACCAGGGCCTAAGCAGTGAACTACATAGTAAATAGCGTTTCGAAAACAAACTTTATCATAATTTTTTATCTTCGTATAGGACAGAAAATCATTTCCTAAATAAAACATGACATTGTGATCATTATTATCAGGTGGAGAACCGAGGCCTGAGGGCCGAGAACGAGGACATCCGCTGCCAGTCGAGAGGGACTGTTTGGCCGGGAGCCCTTCAGCAGCATGCCCTCCTCCCCGTGGGCGGAGACGCTCTGGAGTCAGCCGGGGAGCTGCGGCGCCACCTACAGTTTGTAGAGGAAGAGGCAGAACTTCTACGGCGGTCCATCTCGGAGATCGAGGACCACAACAAACAGCTGACCTCCGAACTGAACCGCTTCAAGTTCGGCCCGAGAGACGAGGAGGTCGATGTCGGAGTGATGCTGATGAAGACCGGTAATGGGGGTAACGGTGGCGGCGGGGGTAACGGTGGCGGTGTTGTGATGATGGAGGAGCTGAAGGCAGCCAGGATGCAGATCAACGAGCTCAGCGGGAAGGTGTGTTGTATGATGTACTACAGTACCCACAATGCTCTGTGTATGATGTACTACAGTACCCACAATGCTCTGTGTATGATGTACTACAGTACCCATAATGCTCTGTGTATGATGTACTACAGTACCCACAATGCTCTGTGTACGATGTACTACAGTACCCACAATGCTCTGTGTCTGATGTACTACAGTACCCACAATGCTCTGTGTATGATGTACTACAGTACCCACAATGCTCTGTGTATGATGTACTACAGTACCCACAATGCTTTGTGTATGATGTACTACAGTACCCATAATGCTCGGTGTATGATGTACTACAGCACCCACAATGCTCTGTGTATGATGTACTACAGTACCCACAATGCTATGTGTATGATGTACTACATACCCACAATGCTCTGTGTCTGATGTACTACAGTACCCACAATGCTCTGTGTATGATGTACTGGTGTCCCACAATGCTCTGTGTATGATGTACTACAGTACCCACAATGCTTTGTGTATGATGTACTACAGTACCCACAATGCTCTGTGTATGATGTACTACAGTACCCATAATGCTCTGCTAACATAACGGTGTCTTCTCTCTGAAGTTAACATAATGGTGTCTTCTCTCTGAAGCTAACATAATGGTGTCTTCTCTCTGAAGCTAACATAATGGTGTCTTCTCTCCGAAGCTAACACAATGGTGTCTTCTCTCTGAAGCTAACATAATGGTGTCTTCTCTTTGAAGCTAACATAATGGTGTCTTCTCTCTGAAGCTAACATAATGGTGTCTTCTCTCCGAAGCTAACATAATGGTTTCTTCTCTCTGAAGCTAACATAATGGTGTCTTCTCTCTGAAGCTAACATAATGGTGTCTTCTCTCTAAAGCTAACATAATGTTGTCTTCTCTCCGAAGCTAACATAATGGTGTCTTCTCTCTGAAGCTAACATAATGTTGTCTTCTCTCTTGAAGCTAACATAATGGTGTCTTCTCTCTGAAGCTAACATAATGGTGTCTTCTCTCTGAAGCTAACATAATGGTGTCTTCTCTCTGAAGCTAACATAATGGTGTCTTCTCTCTGAAGCTAACATAATGGTGTCTTCTCTCTGAAGCTAACATAATGGTGTCTTCTCTCTGAAGCTAACATAATGTTGTCTTCTCTCTGAAGCTAACATAATGGTGTCTTCTCTCTGAAGCTAACAAAACAGTGTCTTCTCTCTGAAGCTAACATAATGTTGTCTTCTCTCTGAAGCTAACATAATGGTGTCTTCTCTCTGAAGCTAACATAATGGTGTCTTCTCTCTGAAGCTAACATAATGGTGTCTTCTCTCTGAAGCCAACATAATGGTGTCTTCTCTCTGAAGCCAACATAATGGTGTCTTCTCTCTGAAGCCAACATAATGGTGTCTTCTCTCCGAAGCTAACATAATGGTGTCTTCTCTCTGAAGTTAACATAACGGTGTCTTCTCTCTGAAGTTAACATAACGGTGTCTTCTCTCTGAAGCTAACATAATGGTGTCTTCTCTCTGAAGTTAACATAATTGTGTCTTCTCTCTGAAGTTAACATAATGTTGCCTTCTCTCTGAAGCTAACATAATGGTGTCTTCTCTCTGAAGCTAACATAATGGTGTCTTCTCTCTGAAGCTAACATAATGGTGTCTTCTCTCTGAAGCTAACATAATGGTGTCTTCTCTCTGACGTTAACATAACGGTGTCTTCTCTCTGAAGTTAACATAACGGTGTCTTCTCTCTGAAGCTAACATAATGGTGTCTTCTCTCTGAAGCTAACATAATGGTGTCTTCTCTCTGAAGTTAACATAACGGTGTCTTCTCTCTGAAGCTAACATAATGGTGTCTTCTCTCTGAAGCTAACATAATGGTGTCTTCTCTCTGAAGCTAACATAATGGTGTCTTCTCTCTGAAGCTAACATAATGGTGTCTTCTCTCTGAAGCTAACATAATGTTGTCTTCTCTCTGAAGCTAACATATTGTGGTCTTGTCTCCTTACCCATCCAGGTGATGAAGCTGCAGTATGAGAACAGAGTTCTGATGTCCAACGTTCAGCGCTGTGACCTGGCCCAACACCTGGGCCTCCGCACCGGCTCCCCACGGGACAGCGATGCAGACAGCGACACCGGCCGCCGAGACGCCGCAGAAGAGGAAGAAACTGGGAGGCTCCTCCTTCTACACCCGAAGAGGGAGGGGCCTGTTGGCGGCGAGAGCGACTCTGAGGACCTGTTTGAGAAGACCACCACGACCTCTGGTTTCGGAAGTCACAAGCCCTCAGACGAGATCAGCGGGCTCAGCACCACGGAACTAGCCAACCTCAGACGAGAAGACCGTGAGACGTTCATGAACGTCAAACGAGAAGCAGAGCGTCTTGGGAAGACCGTAGACCGCCTCATTACCGACACGGACAGTCTGATCTACGAGGGAAAGATTATAGTAACAGGAGGGGACACTCTCTGCATAGAGGGGTTCAGAGGACACAGGGGGGAGGGAAGCGGAGAGGACAGGGGCAACACCACCACACTCCCAGAGTCCCTACAAGACTCCCAGGTCCTGGACACTATCAACACCCGAATGAAGGCCTTCAGAACAGAGCTCCATATCTTCATGGAGAAGGTGGATCACCTGGGAGACGGGCTAAGGGAGAGGGTAGGGGACCGGGATAGTGGGGATGACCTGTCGCCCATGCCCAACCTTACAGAGTCTAGCAGCTTCCTGTCAGGGGTCACTTCCATGTCCCGGGATTCGCCCATCAGCACCCTGGGACGCGACCTGGTCACAGATTTCCAGGTAAGGAAGACAGGATGGGACACTCCTGTGACCTCTGACCTCTATCTGTCTCTATCCAGGGGTCGACCGAAACGGCACCCTATTCCCTATTTAGTGCACTACTGTTGACAGTCCCTATATAGAGCACTATGGAACCTGGGTAACAGTCCCTATTTAGAGCCCTATGGAACCTGGCTAACAGTCCCTATATAGAGCCCTATGGAACCTGGTTAACAGTCCCTATATAGAGCCCTATGGAACCTGGTCAACAGTCCCTATATAGAGCCCTATGGAACCTGGTCAACAGTCCCTATATAGAGCCCTATGGAACCTGGTTAACAGTCCCTATATAGAGCACTATGGAATCTGGGTAACAGTCCCTATATAGAGCCCTATGGAACCTGGTCAACAGTCCCTATATAGAGCCCTATGGAACCTGGTTAACAGTCCCTATATAGAGCCCTATGGAACCTGGTCAACAGTCCCTATATAGAGCCCTATGGAACCTGGTTAACAGTCCCTATATAGAGCCCTATGGAACCTGGTCAACAGTCCCTATATAGAGCCCTATGGAACCTGGCTAACAGTCCCTATATAGAGCCCTATGGAACCTGGTCAACAGTCCCTATATAGAGCCCTATGGAACCTGGCTAACAGTCCCTATATAGAGCCCTATGGAAGCTGGTTAACAGTAGTGCACTATGATAGCAATAAGGTGCCATTTGGGTTGTAACCCAGCCCCCATACATGTCTGTACTGTATGTTATGCTGTCTCCCCGCTACTCCTGGACATCAGCTCCCTGGCTGCTTCCTTATTGGCTCAAGTATCAATAAGTATCAATAAGACGAATTATAAAGTCAGTTAGATGTTATTATGGAAAACATTGCGGTAAGATGGAGCGGTTGAGATGTATTAATGACCGGGACATTTAAAAAAAAAAAAGGGGGGTTATTTTGCAAAGCGTGAATAACTTTTAAACATTAAAAGATGCTCACTGGATCGCTTCTGGGGCATTATGACACCGGATAATTAAAAGAGCAATACAAAGACAGATTGAAGTTATGACTATGTCTTGTCAAAGAGCACAACGTGAGTTTATTATACTGAGGAATATGGTTCATTTGCAAAGTCATGTTCAGCCAAGGAGTCAGATAGACAGTCCAGGATCATGTTCAGCCAAGGAGTCAGATAGACAGTCCAGGATCATGTTCAGCCAAGGAGTCAGATAGACAGTCCAGGATCATGTTCAGCCAAGGAGTCAGATAGACAGTCCAGGATCATGTTCAGCCAAGGAGTCAGATAGACAGTCCAGGATCATGTTCAGCCAAGGAGTCAGATAGACAGTCCAGGATCATGTTCAGCCAAGGAGTCAGATAGACAGTCCAGGATCATGTTCAGCCAAGGAGTCAGATAGACAGTCCAGGATCATGTTCAGCCAAGGAGTCAGATAGACAGTCCAGGATCATGTTTAACCAAGGAGCCAGATAGACAGTCCAGGATCATGTTTAACCAAGGAGCCAGATAGACAGTCCAGGATCATGTTCAGCCAAGGAGCCAGATAGACAGTCCAGGATCATGTTTAACCAAGGAGCCAGATAGACAGTCCAGGATCATGTTTAACCAAGGAGCCAGATAGACAGTCCAGGATCATGTTTAACCAAGGAGCCAGATAGACAGTCCAGGATCACGTTTAACCAAGTAGACAGATAGACAGTCCAGAATCATGTTTAACCAAGGAGCCAGATAGACAGTCCAGGTTCATGTTGCTAGAGTGCCTCAGACGGGATAATTACAAAACCCCAAGGGTAGTATGTTTGAGTCCATTACCCCT
>NC_088424.1:54956489-54961907 GCF_034236695.1 Oncorhynchus nerka
TGTACATTATTAAAGAGAGCTGGAGTTGAGTCAGTATGTTGGCAGCAGCCACTCAATGTTAGTGGTGGCTGTTTAACAGTCTGATGGCCTTGAGATAGAAGCTGTTTTTCAGTCTATCGGTCCCTGCTTTGATGCACCTTGTAACGGCTTTCTTCCGTTGAAGGAGAGTCGGACCAAAATGCAGCGTGGTTAGTTCGATACATCTTTAATAGACGAAAAAAAAACGAACAATACAAAACAACAAACGGAACGTGAAAACCTATACAGCCTAAATATGGTTCCTAATCAGAGATAACGATAATCACCTGCCTCTGATTAAGAACCCCTAAACCATAGACTTTCCTAGACAACCCTACTCAGCCACAATCCCAATACCTACTAAAACCCCAATACAAAAACACACCACAAAATAAACCCATGTCACACCCTGGCCTGACCAAATAAAGAAAGAAAACACAAAACACTAAGACCAAGGCATTACACACCTGTACTGACCTCGCCTTCTGGATATTATTTTTGTAGGCGAAATAGCTCCGTTTGTTCTTCACGTTTGGCTGAGAAATCCCGGAAATTGCAGTCACGAAAACACCGAAAAATACCGAAAAATATTCCAAATTAGCTCCATAATATCGACAGAAACATGGCAAACGTTTTTTATAATCAATCTTCAAGGTGTTTTTCAAACATCTATTCGATATTATATCCACGGGACAATTGGTTTTTTCAGTAGGACCGATTGGAATAATGGCTACCTCTGTATTTTACGCGAGAATCACTCTGAGAGCATCAGGTGACCACTTCAGGCCAATGTAGCCGCTTACGGGTATTCTCTTCAATATAAATGCGTAAAACTACATCACAATGCTGAAGACACCTTGGGGAAAAACGAGAAAAGTAATCTGGCTTGATACCCATTCACCGCTCAATAGGGACACATTGGAACGCAGCGCTTCGTGCCATGAGCACTTCCGGATTGGATTTTTCTCAGGCTTTCGCCTGCAATATCAGTTCTGTTATATTCACAGACAATATATTTACAGTTTTGGAAACTTTAGAGTGTTTTCTATCCTAAACTGTCAATTATATGCATATTCTAGCATCTTGTACTGACAAAATATCCCGTTTACTACGGGAACGTTATTTTTTCCAAAAATGAAAATACTGCCCCCTAGTCACAAAAGGTTAAATTAATGATATCTGTTTTTTTTTTTCATGTCTTACTACTTGAAAGTCGTTTTATTCTCACTCAAAAAACTCCTGTGGCTTATAAATGGACTGTTTGAAAATGTGAAAAAAAAGTTTTACATGTGAATCACATTTTTATTTGGCGTACCCCCGACGGCATGGCACATACCCCTGGGTTGGGAATACCTGGTCTAGACAACCCAGTCATGTATTGTGTGTTGTGTGTTGGGAGAGATTGGAGCTTGTTGTGTGGGGGATGCCTAGGGATTGGAGCAAGGGATTTGGTCCTAAAAGTGACCCGCTAGGTAGAACGATAATGACCTCCTCCCTATAGAACTCACTTCAAGCAGTGGTTGAGTTCTCTTCAGCAGCGTCTCACTGTGCTCTGTTTTCTAGGGCAAGTCCTCCTTGCGTGTGATCACAGTGCAACAGAATCCGCTCCACATCGACGCCCTGCAGGAGGGAGCAGTGTACTGCGTCAAAGCCCAGGCCCATCTGGACACCCACAGTAAAAGCAGCAGCACTGACACACAGTGTGTCTCCATCACAGGTGGGCTGCAAATGATAATACACACTCATAGACACACACATACAGTACATCTGCATGTGCTCACACGTTCTATTAAATATATTGATCATTTATTGATCCTTCAAACCAAATAGACCTTTGGCAATTGGTCCTTCGAGACAGATATGGCATTTAACACACACACTGATCAGGCAATGGTATACTTTACATAACGTCTTGTATCTATTTCACGTGCGCATACATTTCAAACACACACCAACCACACACACACAGGGATTCCATCGTCTCTGTGCACTTTGTATCTGTTCAGGCTTTATACTGGAAGAGTAATGCAGAAAAAAATCTGCAAATCATGGAAACATAACCGATGGATACAGACGCCTTGACTTTTTCCACATTTTGTTACCTTATTCTAAAATGGATTAAATAGTTTTTTTTCCTGATTAAAAAATAAATACCTTATTTACTCTTACTTTGCTATGAGACTCAAAATTGAGCGCAGGTGCATCCTGTTTCCATTCGTCATCCTCAAGATGTTTCTACAACTTGATTGGAGTCAACCTATGGTCAATTGATTGGACATGATTTGGAAAGGCACACACCTGTCGATATAAAGTCCCACAGTTGACAGTGCATGGCAGAGCAAAAAACAAGCCATGAGGTCGAAGGAATTGTCTGAGCCCTGAGGGTAAGGGTACCCAAAACATTTCTGCCATATTGAAGGTCTCCACATTCCTGCAGTAAGCCTGAAAATTCAATTCAAATCAAATTGTATTAGTCACATGCGCTGAATACAACAGGTCAAATCAAATCAAAGTTTATTTGTCACAAATACAACAGGTGTAGTAGGCCTTACATTGAAATGCTTACTTACAGGCTCTAACCAATAGTGCAAAAAAATGTATTAGGTATCAATAGGGCAAAGAAATGCAAAAACATCAAAAGACAGTGAAAAATAACATAGCGAGAGCTACATACAGTAGAGAGGCTACATACAAGCACCAGTTAGTCAGGCTGATTGAGGTAGTATGTACATGTAGATATGGTTAAATGCCTATGCATATATGATAAACAGAGAGTAGCTGGGGTAAAAGAGGGGCCGGGCGGTGGTGTCCGCATCTGGCATGGGTCCTGAGATCACCATAGAGAGGCAGGGTCTGCCGATTGACACAGTAGTCAGCCATCACCTACACCAGGCGGTCAGAGAGGCCCAGTCGGTCAGCACTTGTGTCACCCCAGATCATGACTCCTACTACCGCATGTTACTGAGGCCGATGCTCAGGACAAAAGCCACCCCAGCACCTGCGCTGAACAGGTGAACAGCTGGCTCGGACACCTGTACAGCTCAACCCCTATTTGCCAAGATAGTCACTTATCCATAAGATTTTTTAACGTATTCATGCTACACCTCAATTCACCACCAATTGAGGTAGTATGTACATGAATGTATAGTTAAAGTGACTATGCATATATGATAAACAGAGAGTATCAGCAGCTTAAAATAGGGGTTGGGGGTGGCACACAATGCAGATAGTCCGGGTAGCCATTTGATTACCTGTTCAGGAGTTTTATGGCTTGGGGATAAAAAAACAGTTGAGAAGCCTTTTTGTCCTAGACATGGCACCGGGTAACGCTTTGCTATGCGGTAGAGAGAACAGTCTATGACTGGGGTGGCTGGGGTCTTTGACCATTTTTAGGGCCTTCCTCTGACACCGCCTGGTGTAGAGGTCCTGGATGGCAGGCAGCTTGGCCCCAGTGATGTACTGGGCCATACGCACTACCCTCTATAGTGCCTTGCGATCTCAGGACCCATGCCAGATCTTTTTAGTTTCCTGAGGGGGAATAGGCTTTGTCATGCCCTCTTCATGACTGTCTTTGTGTGTTTGGACCATTCTAGTTGTTGGTGATGTGGACACCAAGGAACTTGAAGCTCTCAACCTGCTCCACTACAGCCCTGCCGATGAGAATGGGGCCCTGCTCGGTCCTCTTTTTCCTGTAGTCCACAATCATCTCCTTAGTCTTGGATAGGTTGTTATTCTGGCATCACCCGGCCAGGTCTTTGACCTCATCCCTATAGGCTGTCTCGTCGTTGTCGGTGATCAGGTCTACCACTGTTGCGTCATCTGCAAACTTGATGGTGTTGGAGTCGTGCCTGGCCATGCAGTCGTGGGTGTACAGGGAGGCCCGTCAGGAAGTCCAGGATCCATTTGCAGAGGGAGGTGTTTAGTCCCAGGATCCTTAGCTTAGTGATGAGCTTTGATGGCACTATGGTGTTGGACGCTGAGCTGTCAATGAATTGCATTCTCACATAGGTGTTCCTTTTGTCCAGGTGGGAAAGGGCAGTGTGGAGTTAAATAGAGATTGCATCATCTGTGGATTTGTTTGGGTGGTATGAAAATTGGAGTGGGTCTAGGGTTTCTGGGATAATTGTCACGGCTTTCTTCCTGGGAAGGAGAGGCGGACCAAAACGCAGCATGGTTATAATTCATGGTTATTTAATAAGAGGCACTAAACATGAACAAAACTACAAAACAAGAAACGTGAAAACAGTCCCGTGTGGCACAAACACTGACACAGGAAACATTCACCCACAAAATACCCAAAGTATATGGCTGCCTAAATATGGTTCCCAATCATAGACAACGATAAACACCTGCCTCTGATTGAGAACCACTCTAGGCAACCATAGACTTACCTAGACAACTAAACTGAACACAACCCCATTAATCTAATAAAAATAATAAAGAAAATAAAGATAACTAAGGCCAGGGCGTGACAATAATGGTGTTGATGTGAGCCATTACCAGCCTTTCATCCTCATTCTTAAATCCATCATCCGTCATTTTTAAATGGAAGAAGTTTGGAACCACCAAGACTCTTCCTAGAGCTGGCCACCTGGCCAAACTCAGCCAAGAACCTGATGGTCACTCTGACAGAGCTCCAGAGTTCCTCTGTGGAGATGGGAGAACCTTCCAGAAGGACAATTATCTCTGCAGCACTCCACCACACAGGCCTTTTTGGTAGAGTGGCCAGACGGAAGCCACTCCTCAGTAAAAGGCACATGATAGCCCGCTTGGAGTTTTCCAAAAAGCACCTAAAGGACTCTCAGACCATGAGAAACAAAATTCTCCGGTCTGATAAAACCCAGATGGAACTCTTGGGCCTGAATGCCAAGCGTCACATCTGGAGGAAACCTGGTGGTGGCAGCATCCTGCTGTGGGAGGGACTCGGAGACTAGCCAGGATTGGGGGAAAGATGAGCGGAGCAAAGTACAAAGAGATCCTTGATGAAATCCTGCTCCAGAGCGCTCAGGACCTCAGACTGGGGCTAAGGTTCACCTTCCATCAGGACAATGACCCTAAGCACACAGCCAAGTCAACACGAGTGGCTTCTGGACAAGTCTCTGAATGTCTGAGTGGCCCAGCGAGAGCCCGGACTTGAACCCAATCTAACATCTCTGGAGAGACCTGAACATGGCTTTGTAGCAACACTCCCCATCCAACCTGACAGAGCTTGAAAGGATCTGCAGAGAATAATGTGAGAAACTCCCCAAATTCAGATGTGCCAAGCTTGTAGCATCATACCCAAGAAGACTCGAGGCTGTAATTGCTACTAAAGGTTCTTCAACAAAGGACTGAGTAAAGGATCGGAATAGTTATGTAAATGTGATATCATTTTTTCCCCCATAACTTTGCAAGGATTTC
>NW_027029145.1:0-240 GCF_034236695.1 Oncorhynchus nerka
GTGTCCATAAGCACTCAGGACGGTCCCCCACGGAGAGGGCCCTAGTATGATAGTCCCATAGTGGGCATTAATATCAGAATGAGGGAAAAGTGCATTTTGGAGAGTATTTTAATTTTGGGTTCCCAGGTGCACATCCAAATCCAAATCCATAATAATTCTAAAAGTGTCCATAAAGCACTCAGGACGGTCTCCCACGGATAGAGGGCCGTAGTAGGGTGCTCCTATAGCGGGCATGAATAT
>NW_027029146.1:0-318 GCF_034236695.1 Oncorhynchus nerka
ATTAGTACCAGCCTTCCACCCTGTCCTGTTGTCTGTCAGATATCAGAGGTTGTAGAGATTAGTACCAGCCTTCCACCCTGTCCTGTTGTCTCAGATATCAGAGGTTGTAGAGATTAGTACCAGCCTTCCACCCTGTCCTGTTGTCTGTCAGATATCAGAGGTTGTAGAGATTAGTACCAGCCTTCCACCCTGTCCTGTTGTCTCAGATATCAGAGGTTGTAGAATTAGTACCAGCCTTCCACCCTGTCCTGTTGTCTGTCAGATATCAGAGGTTGTAGAGATTAGTACCAGCCTTCCACCCTGTCCTGTTGTCTGTCA
>NW_027029147.1:0-356 GCF_034236695.1 Oncorhynchus nerka
AGATTTACAGAGAGAGAGAGAGATTTACAGAGAGAGAGAGAGATTTATAGAGAGAGAGAGATTTATAGAGAGAGAGATTTACAGAGAGAGAGAGAGAGAGAGATTATAGAGAGAGAGAGATTTACAGAGAGAGAGAGAGAGAGAGAGATTTACAGAGAGAGAGAGAGATTTACAGAGAGAGAGAGAGATTTACAGAGAGAGAGAGAGATTTACAGAGAGAGAGAGAGATTTACAGAGAGAGAGAGATTTACAGAGAGAGAGAGAGAGAGAGAGATTTACAGAGAGAGAGAGAGATTTACAGAGAGAGAGAGAGATTTACAGAGAGAGAGAGAGAGATTTACAGAGAGAGAGAGAGA
>NW_027029148.1:0-427 GCF_034236695.1 Oncorhynchus nerka
TATAAAACAGTCTAACAACGTTATAAAACAGTCTTATAGAAACAGAGTCTAACAACGTTATATAAAACAAGTCTAACAACGCTATAAAACAGAGTCTAAAACGTTATAAAACAGTCTAACAACGTTATAAAACAGTCTAACAACGTTATAAAACAGAGTCTAACAACGTTATAAAACAGTCTAACAACGTTATAGTCTAACAACGCTATAAAACAGTCTAACAACGTTATAAAACAGAGTCTAACAACGTTATAAAACAGAGTCTAACAACGTTATAAAACAGTCTAACAACGTTATAAAACAGAGTCTAACAACGTTATAAAACAGAGTCTAACAACGCTATAAAACAGTCTAACAACGTTATAAAACAGTCTAACAACGTTATAAAACAGAGTCTAACAACGTTATAAAACAGAGTCTAACAACG
>NW_027029149.1:0-429 GCF_034236695.1 Oncorhynchus nerka
GGGGTTAGGTTAGGCTAGGGTTAGGTAGGTTAGGTTTGTCTAGTTTTGAGTCGGTTGATCCACTTCCATCTCTGACACGTGGAAGCCGAAGGGGGAAGGGAGGGGTGTGCACTCCACACATGTGCGCGTGGGCCGGGTGGGTCCGGGCGCGGCCGGCCAAAGTAGTAGGCCCCATTGTTGCCCACTTGTAGATTAACCCGTTTGGTTGGGTTAAAAGACTGTCTGTCAGTAGGTTTTAGGTTTAGGTATAGTTTTTAAGAGTGGTTAAGGTTAGGTTTAGGGTTGGGGTAAGAAATAGTTTTTAGAGAGTTTAAGGTTAGGTTTAGGTAAGGGTTTTTAGAGTGGTTAAGGTTAGGGTTAGGTTTAGGGTTAGGTATAGTTTTTCAGAATGGTTAAGTCGGTTTAGGTGTTTAGGTTAAGGTTGTTAGG
>NW_027029150.1:0-436 GCF_034236695.1 Oncorhynchus nerka
GTTTAGTGCACAGATAGTGCAGTATACTTACCTTGATAGTTTGTACCTGTGATTAGTGCAGAGATAGTGCAGACCTTGTTTAGTGCACAGATAGTGCAGTATACTTACCTTGTTTAGTGCAGAGATAGTGCAGTATACTGGACCTTGTTTAGTGCACAGATAGTGCAGTATACTGGACCTTGTTTAGTGCACAGATAGTGCAGTATACTGGACCTTGTTTAGTGCACATATAGTGCAGTATACTGGACCTTGTTTAGTGCACAGATAGTGCAGTATACTGTACCTTGTTTAGTGCAGAGATAGTGCAGTATACTGTACCTTGTTTAGTGCAGAGATAGTGCAGTATACTGTACCTTGTTTAGTGCAGAGATAGTGCAGTATACTGTACCTTGTTTAGTGCAGAGATAGTGCAGTATACTGGACCTTGTTTAGTGCA
>NW_027029151.1:0-446 GCF_034236695.1 Oncorhynchus nerka
TTATTGTCCAGTCATAATGGTCAAGTGCTGCAGGTTCTAGTTTTATCTTATCTTGATTATTGTCCAGTCATAATGGTCAAGTGCTGCAGGTTCTAGTTTTATCTTATCTTGATTATTGTCCAGTCATAATGGTCAAGTGCTGCAGGTTCTAGTTTTATCTTATCTTGATTATTGTCCAGTCATAATGGTCAAGTGCTGCAGGTTCTAGTTTTATCTTATCTTGATTATTGTCCAGTCATAATGGTCAAGTGCTGCAGGTTCTAGTTTTATCTTATCTTGATTATTGTCCAGTCATAATGGTCAAGTGCTGCAGGTTCTAGTTTTATCTTATCTTGATTATTGTCCAGTCATAATGGTCAAGTGCTGCAGGTTCTAGTTTTATCTTATCTTGATTATTGTCCAGTCATAATGGTCAAGTGCTGCAGGTTCTAGTTTTATCTTATCTG
>NW_027029152.1:0-459 GCF_034236695.1 Oncorhynchus nerka
TTTTCCGTGACATCGGAACATCGCAATTGCATCGTCCTCAAATCATCTCTAATTCTCTAATCCGATTGGTGAGAAAACCTGAGTGCCCTCCCCTCTGACCTTCTCCACCAATGTGTACAATAAAATGCTTGAAAAGGAACTGCTGAGATTTGAACTCAGGATCTCCTGTTTACTAGACAGGCACTTTAACCAACTAAGCCACAGCACCCATGAAAGAGATATATTTTGCAGATGTGAACACCAACACCTATTTTTATCAAACCAGTCTCATTAATTTAACCCACGTCTCTGTCTAGCAAAATCACATCACAAAAGAGATGTCTTTTACTAATATTGGTCGTTCGAGGACACTGCAATTCTCATTTGGCTCTAGAGCTTAAAAATGGTAAAAACCTCTGAAACAGCAGATGACTCAGTTTGTGTAAGTAATTAACCTACGATATGCTGGGGAACTTTGTC
>NW_027029153.1:0-460 GCF_034236695.1 Oncorhynchus nerka
CAGGCCTTGATTTGGACCGAGGCTTGTTTAGTAGGTCTGTGGCGTTGTATCAGGGCCTTGTGATTTGGACCGAGTCGTTGTTTAGTAGGTCTGTGGCGTTGTATCAGGGCCTTGTGATTTGGACCGAGCGTTGTTTAGTAGGTCTGTGGCGTTGTATCAGGGCCTTGTGATTTGGACCGAGCATTGTTTAGTAGGTCTGTGGCGTTGTATCAGGGCCTTGTGATTTGGACCGAGGCGTTGTTTAGTAGGTCTGTGGCGTTGTATCAGGGCCTTGTGATTTGGACCAGGCGTTGTTTAGTAGGTCTGTGG
The DNA here is from genome assembly GCF_034236695.1 of Oncorhynchus nerka. Lineage (NCBI taxonomy): Eukaryota > Metazoa > Chordata > Actinopteri > Salmoniformes > Salmonidae > Oncorhynchus > Oncorhynchus nerka. The sequence continues at coordinate 310 of NW_027029153.1, forward strand.
CGTTGTATCAGGGCCTTGTGATTTGGACCGAGGCGTTGTTTAGTAGGTCTGTGGCGTTGTATCAGGGCCTTGTGATTTGGACCGAGGCGTTGTTTAGTGGGTCTGTGGCGTTGTATCAGGGCCTGTGTGAGGCTGTATGCTGTATGGGCCT
>NW_027029154.1:0-469 GCF_034236695.1 Oncorhynchus nerka
TCTGCCTCTGTGTTAGGGGTGATGTCCACAACATTCAGGTGGGAAGAACCCAGATCTGCCTCTGTGTTAGTGGTGATGTCCACAACCTCCAGGTGGGAAGAACCCAGATCTGCCTCTGTGTTAGTGGTGATGTCCACAACCTCCAGGTGGGAAGAACCCGGATCTGCCTCTGTGTTAGTGGTGATGTCCACAACATTCAGGTGGGAAGAAGCCAGATCTGCCTCTGTGTTAGTGGTGATGTCCTCAACCTCCAGGTGGGAAGAAGCCAGATCTGCCTCTGTGTTAGTGGTGATGTCCTCAACCTCCAGGTGGGAAGAAGCCGGATCTGCCTCTGTGTTAGTGGTGATGTCCACAACATTCAGGTGGGAAGAACCCGGATCTGCCTCTGTGTTAGTGGTGATGTCCACAACATTCAGGTGGGAAGAACCCAGATCTGCCTCTGTGTTAGTGGTGATGTCCACAACATTCA
>NW_027029155.1:0-489 GCF_034236695.1 Oncorhynchus nerka
GTAGCATGATATCACATGTTACTGTGTAGTATAGTACTGAACCATGTTACTGTGTAGTATAATACTGAACCATGTTACTGTGTAGTATAGTACTGAACCATGTTACTGTGTAGTATAATACTGAACCATGTTACATTACTGAACCATGTTACTGTGTAGTATAGTACTGAACCATGTTACTGTGTAGTATAGTACTGAACCATGTTACTGTGTAGTATAATACTGAACCATGTTACATTACTGAACCATGTTACTGTGTAGTATAGTACTGAACCATGTTACTGTGTAGTATAATACTGAACCATGTTACTGTGTAGTATAGTACTGAACCATGTTACTGTAGTATAGTACTGAACCATGTTACTGTGTAGTATAGTACTGAACCATGTTACTGTGTAGTATAATACTGAACCATGTTACTGTGTAGTATAGTACTGAGACCATGTTACTGTGTAGTATAGTACTGAACCATGTTACTGTGTAGTATAG
>NW_027029156.1:0-490 GCF_034236695.1 Oncorhynchus nerka
TCACACAGGAGAGAGATGTGACTATCGTGGATCCTCTGGGGAGCCTCAACAACATCATGAGGCAGAGAAAAGTCTCTCCAGATCAAAACTCCTCAAGAAACACCAGCAGAGACCCACAGGGAAGAAATCTCATTGCTGCTCTGACTGTGGCAAAGGTTGCAAATCTTCATCAGAACTTAAAATACACCAGAGAACACACACAGGAGAGAAACCTTATAGCTGTGATCAATGTGGGCAGAGTTTTTCGACATCTAGCGGTCTGACAGTACACCAGAGAACACACACAGGAGAGAAACCTTATAGCTGTGATCAATGTGGGCAGAGTTTTTCGACATCTAGCGGTCTGACAGTACACCAGAGAACACACACAGGAGAGAAACCTTATAGCTGTGATCAATGTGGGATGAGTTTTACTGTATCAAGCAATTTGATAAGACACCAGAGAACACACGCAGGAGAGAACTTTTAGCTGTGATCAATGTGACAAGAG
>NW_027029157.1:0-496 GCF_034236695.1 Oncorhynchus nerka
ACTTATTTACACAACCTACTCCACACTTGCAAAGTGAAAGTTTATAGAAAATAAATGCTTTTTATAGAAAATAAAATGCGAATAATTTAATGGTCTATGGTTCAATCCCATTTCTGCAGGTGTGATGAATAATTAATATTGTTCCTCCTCTTCCTTGTGGCAGGCGCAGCAGCACACTGCCCTCCAAAGCCTGCAAAACAATCGCAGGACTGCCCCTTTCCTAGCTCTGCATGGAACATCCAGTGTTACGTCCTTGGTGACGTGTGGGGTGACATCCGGGATGACCACAGCAACATCCTCTGGAAAGGGAAAAAAGAGGATCAGGATGTAAACAAATGCAAACCGTAGCTTCTAAACACTGGCCAGTTGAAAGGTTCTACTAAGATGTCATGACAAACGGCACCTGTCAGAGTGCTCTCTAAGTGTTACTCACCTGCTTGGATGTCAGCTGGCAGAGGCGAAGACGGCCATCGTGAGAGTCCTTTCTTCAGGTGTG
>NW_027029158.1:0-498 GCF_034236695.1 Oncorhynchus nerka
GCTGCTGACTGCCCAGTTCAACGTCAGTTCGTTGATGCTAATCATCATGTTTTGAATCTGAGAGTAAATAGATCCGATTACAACTCCAAAAATGAAGGGTTCAACTGGAGTTGTTCTCGGATCCCCTAAGAACCGTAGGGTTCTTGGTCAATGAAAAACAGCCCCAAAAGGTTCTTCAAAGAACTTGTTAGTGTCACGCCTTGGTCATTGTATTTTGTGTTTTTGTTTGGGTAGGCCAGGGTGTGACATGGGTTTATATGTTGTGTTTCGTATTGGGGTTGTATTATTTGGGATCGCGGCTGATTAGGGGTGTGGTATAGGCTTGGCTGCCTGAGGCGATTCTCAATTAGAGTCAGGTGCTTATCGTTGTCTCTGAAACCGTATTTAGGCAGCCTGAGTTTCGCTTTGTATTTCGTGGGTGTTTGTTCCTGTCTTTGTGTAGCATTCACCAGATAGGCTGAGCCGGAGTGGTACAGAGGAAGCTAGCAATGTGGAAGG
>NW_027029159.1:0-498 GCF_034236695.1 Oncorhynchus nerka
GAAAATGCACTGACCACACAGAGAGTGAAACACTAACTCTCTAGAAAACAATTATCTGATCTTCACACATCCTCATGACCTTGTTTTGAAATTAAACACTATACTAGATTACCACACACACGGATGGGACATTTGAACATTACAGCTCAGTAAAAGTGACAGTTGGCATTTACACACAGCTGTGTAAACCTCACTTCTTTCTCATCATCCCTGCTACTTGCTGTTGTTATGGCAATCCATGCTAAGGTGAACTGTGAATGAATGGTAAACTAGTATGCCTTTGTGATGTTGTCAGATTAAGTCTTTGTCTTTTACACCGGCTTGGCTGTGGCGTGCTTCTGCTGTACAAAACTGCTGAATGCCACAATAAGGACTGTAGTAGGAGGGAGGGATATCATAAACCTGTCCTGATGTCTGTGTCTGTTTGCCTGTCTGTCTCTGCATCTCGGAGGTTCTGTCTATTTGTTCGTCACACCGACTCTCTCACTGTGGTTGGTT
>NW_027029160.1:0-501 GCF_034236695.1 Oncorhynchus nerka
TGCTGTATAACACATGGAGATGTCAGTACTGTATAATACATGGAGATGTCAGTACTGTATAAATACATGGAGATGTCAGTAATACATGGAGATGTCAGTACTGTATAACAGATGGAGATGTCAGTACTGTATAACATGGAGATGTCAGTACTGTATAATACATGGAGATGTCAGTACTGTATAATACATGGAGATGTCAGTACTGCATGGAGATTATAATACAGATGGAGATGTCAGTACTGTATAATACATGGAGATGTCAGTACTGTATAATACATGGAGATGTCAGTACTGTATAACAGATGGAGATGTCAGTGCTGTATAACACATGGAGATGTCAGTACTGTATAATAGATGGAGATGTCAGTACTGTATAACAGATGGAGATGTCAGTACTGTATAACACATGGAGATGTCAGTACTGTATAATACATGGAGATGTCAGTACTGTATAACAGATGGAGATGTCAGTGCTGTATAACACATGGAGATGTCAGTACT
>NW_027029161.1:0-506 GCF_034236695.1 Oncorhynchus nerka
GGCACAAACCCACCGTCGCTGGACCAGACAGGACTGGCAAAAATTGTTCTTCACTGATGAGTCGCGGTTTTGTCTCACCAGGGGTGATGGTCGGATTTGCGTTTATCGTCAAAAGAATGAGCGTTACAGAGGCCTGTACTCTGGAGCGGGATCGATTTGGAGTTGGAGGGTCCGTCATGGGCTGGGGCGGTGTGTCACGGCATCATCGGACTGAGCTTGTTGTCATTGCAGGCAATCTTAATGCTGTGCATTACAGGAAAGACATCCTCCTCCCTCATGTGGTACCCTTACTGCAGGCTCATCCTGACATGACCCTGCAGCATGACAATGCCACCACGCACAGAACAAGCAGTATGGCTGATTTCCTACAAGACAGGAATGTCAGTGTTCTGCCATGGCCAGCAAAGAGCCCGGATCTCAATCCCATTGAGCATGTCTAGGACCTGTTGGATCGGATGGAGAGGACAGGGCCATTCCCCCCTAGAAATGTCTGGGATCTTGCAGGT
>NW_027029162.1:0-506 GCF_034236695.1 Oncorhynchus nerka
TTCAAAAGAATAGGCAAGAGGGCCAACCATGGAGAATAGTAAGACACTTCATTATTTCTATTACTACGATGTATTGTTTGTCCTTGTGGGTCCGTTCATGTTTTTCAGCATGAAGTACTCTGCAGCCACTTAGTGTGGTGTGGACACCAGGTGAAGACACCTGTAAACACAGGGTCAGTTTTAACTACCTTATTTTCTCAATAACAGTCTCTCTCCTTCACTTCATCCCTCTCTCCTCTTCTCCCTAAATCCTCTAGGTTATATCAGCTGTGTCGGTGAACCCCTCCTGCATCTGAACGGGCTACATAGAGGACACAGCATGATCAGAGGTGAGAGGTCACTTGGTCAGGACAACAGGAAGTATTATTAAAGAGATGCTTTACATTGAAATACAGATAGAGATGCAGTAGTCCCAGAGTTAATGATCCCAGGTCAGTTTATATTATACAGGAAGTATTATTAAAGAGATGCTTTACATTGAAATACAGATAGAGATGCAGTAGTCC
>NW_027029163.1:0-508 GCF_034236695.1 Oncorhynchus nerka
CATCTCTTCCTCCATCCTTCCATCTCTTCCTCCATCCTTCATCTCCCATCTCTTCATCCATCCTTCCATCTCTTCCATCTTTTCCTCCATCCTTCCATCTGTTCCTCCATCCTTCCATTTCTTCATCCATCCTTCCATCTCTTCATCCATCCTTCCATCTCTTCCTCCATCCTACCATCTCTTCCTCCATCCTACCATCTCTTCCTCCATCCTTCCATCTCTTCCTCCATCCTTCCATCTCTTCATCCACCCTTCCATCTCTTCATCCACCCTTCCATCTCTTCATCCATGCTTCTATCTCTTCCTCCATCCTTCCATCTCTTCCATCTCTTCCTCCATCCTTCCATCTCTTCATCCATCCTTCCATCTCCCCCTCATCCTTCCATCTCCCCCTCCATCCTTCCATCTCCCCCTCCCTCCCTCCATCCTTCCATCTCCCCCTCCTCCATCCTTCCATCTCCCCCTCCATCCTTCCATCTCCCTCCCTCCCTCCCTCCATCTCACCCTC
>NW_027029164.1:0-510 GCF_034236695.1 Oncorhynchus nerka
AAATGCTAATTATTTTGTTTACGTCCCCTGTGGGTCTTTTGGGGTGTTGCATGCTATCAGATAATAGCTTCTCATGCTTTCGCCGAAAAGCATTTTAAAAATCTGACTTGTTGCCTGGATTCACAACGAGTGTAGCTTTAATTCGATACCCTGCATGTGTATTTTAATGAACTTTTGAGTTTTAACTAATACTATTAGCATTTAGCGTAGCGCATTTGCATTTCCAGAGCTCTAGTTGGGACGCAAGCGTCCCGAGTAGAAGCAACAGGTTAAGAGAAATCGTACAACGAGAGATTGGTGATGTTCACGGATAGGTGTTTTTTTTTTCAACGGTTACAGATCCAGTTGCAGGGTGTTCTTACGAATCTTTTTAAAGTGTGCTGCGGAGCTCTGCGAGATTTCTGTGTCATTTGCTTTTGGGTGACAGTGAGAGAACCGTTAAGGTGAGAAGCACAAATCGACCTCAGGAACGTACCTGAGGTCCTCCCGATCCGTGCAAGCCTAACCTTG
>NW_027029165.1:0-510 GCF_034236695.1 Oncorhynchus nerka
ACTAGGCCCTGGATAAAGATGTATTTTTGTATGTAGTTAACTTTTGTGTTTGAGTCATTAGTACTTGCTTTCGTTAATTCAAGCTGTGCTTTCTGGAAGATTTATGTTTTTACAGGTTTATTTCTAGCCTTTTAAGTTGCGATAATGCTAAGCTAATGGGTGCTAACTATCCAAATAGGGATTGCATTGACTGTTACTCTGCTAGCTATGTAACTTAGCTTCTGTGTTTGTAATGTATCTAGCTAATTCAACAGTTTACCTATCCTTTACTTACAAGATTATACCCTTGCAATTATGTATGCATAGTTTGTGCATTCATTTACATTTACATTTAAGTCATTTAGCAGACGCTCTTATCCAGAGCGACTTACAAATTGGTGCATTCACCTTATGACCTCCAGTGGAACAGTAGTGCATCTAAATCTTTTCAGGGGGAGGGGGGGTGAGAGGGATTACTTTATCCTATCCTAGGTATTCCTTAAAGAGGTGGGGTTACAGGTGTCTCCGGAA
>NW_027029166.1:0-511 GCF_034236695.1 Oncorhynchus nerka
TGATTTGGTTTTGTAAATAAAAGTAAGTAATTAAGAATGAATGATAGATATGATTTTGTAAAGTATCTTTCAAAATGTGGCTGTTCTAAATTCTGTGTCGCTCAAAGCCTTGAGTAATGAACCTATTTTTTTTTTTTTACAATTATCTGGAAAGAGCTTCAGGAAGCTTTGTTTCCCCATCACTACTTTTCAGCATGTTTTCTGTGAATTAGACTACTGGAGTTTTGTAACTTTTTACACCTTGGCTTACTGTTAGATGGGTTGGTCTCCGGTAGTAATTGGTCTCCGGTAGTTGGTCTCTGCTGACCATAACCGTGCTGGTTGGTTATGCTGGTTAGCCTAATAGCTAGTTGGCTAAATAGCAAACGTTAGCTGGCTGTCTAAGATAACTGCATATAGCTAACATTCTTTGATTGGTTAGATGGCATTGTGTATTTCCAAAACGTTGGTTTACTTTAATCACTCAAGTCATGAGTGCAAATGATTGGTTTAATTTAAAGTTATACATTTT
>NW_027029167.1:0-512 GCF_034236695.1 Oncorhynchus nerka
CAGACTGATGGAGCTTCCATGGCTGGTCCCGTAGTAAGAGGACCTACTGTCAGACTGATGGAGCTTCCATGGCTGGTCCCGTAGTAAGAGGACCTACTGTCAGACTGATGGAGCTTCCATGGCTGGTCCCGTAGTAAGAGGACCTACTGTCAGACTGATGGAGCTTCCATGGCTGGTCCTGTAGTAAGAGGACCTACTGTCAGACTGATGGAGCTTCCATGGCTGGTCCTGTAGTAAGAGGACCTACTGTCAGACTGATGGAGCTTCCATGGCTGGTCCCGTAGTAAGAGGACCTACTGTCAGACTGATGGAGCTTCCATGGCTGGTCCCGTAGTAAGAGGACCTACTGTCAGACTGATGGAGCTTCCATGGCTGGTCCTGTAGTAAGAGGACCTACTGTCAGACTGATGGAGCTTCCATGGCTGGTCCTGTAGTAAGAGGACCTACTGTCAGACTGATGGAGCTTCCATGGCTGGTCCCGTAGTAAGAGGACCTACTGTCAGACTGATGGA
>NW_027029168.1:0-512 GCF_034236695.1 Oncorhynchus nerka
GCTGGTCTGTCAAAATATAATAGAGACAGTAGATCTAGCTGTTCTGCCATAATATAATAGCGACAGTAGATCTACCTGGTCTGTCATAATATAATAGAGACAGTAGATCTATCTGGTATGTCATAATATAATAGAGACAGTAGATCTAGCTGGTCTGTCAGACAATAATAGAGACAGTAGATCTAGCTGGTATGTCATATTATAATAGAGACAGTAGATCTAGCTGGTTTGTCATAATATAATAGAGACAGTAGATCTAGCTGGTCTCTCATAATATAATAGAGACAGTAGATCTAGCTGGTTTGTCATAATATAACAGAGAAATGGTAGATTCATAATATAACAGAGACAGTAGATCTAGCTGGTCTGTCATTATATAATAGAGACAGTATATCTCAATTGGGTCTGTCATAATATAATAGAGACAGTAGATCTACCTGGTCTGTCATAATATAATAGAGACAGTAGATCTACCTGGTCTGTCATAATATAATAGAGACAGTAGATCTAGC
>NW_027029169.1:0-515 GCF_034236695.1 Oncorhynchus nerka
ATTGCTTCACTATCTAATCATGGGGTTGTTCACTATCTAATCATGGGGTTGTTCACTATCTAATCATGGGATTGTTCACTATCTAATCATGGGGATTGTTCACTATCTAATCATGGGGTTGTTCACTATCTAATCATGGGGTTGTTCACTATCTAATCATGGGGTTGTTCACTATCTAATCATGGGATTGTTCACTATCTAATCATGGGATTGTTCACTATCTAATCATGGGGTTGTTCACTATCTAATCATGGGGTTGTTCACTATCTAATCATGGGGTTGTTCACTATCTAATCATGGGGTTGTTCACTATCTAATCATGGGGTTGTTCACTATCTAATCATGGGGTTGTTCAATGACAGATATGTATTTGTTTAAAATCACTTGATGTCTTCATTTCAGAGAGACAAATAATCATGTTTTTTTTCCGCAAAATGCTATATATTTGCCTCACTCTCAAATGTTACCGACCGGAATAATGAGGCTATAAGGAGTACCAGTACTGAGTCAATGTG
>NW_027029170.1:0-515 GCF_034236695.1 Oncorhynchus nerka
TTGTTGTTAGGTGAAGCGATTGGGCAATTTGGCTTAAACGCTTGGTTACATAAACCCTCATTGTCAGGCTGATGGAAAAGCTAGCTAAAGAGTATTTTACTGGCTGAAGTGTTTTTTTAAGTATGAAGCAGTTGATTTGAGACTTCCACAAACATTACACTAAGCAGGAGATTCAAGCGAGCCTTACAATTATAATCCAAAAGCAGTGTGAAATGCACTCATATTCAACCTGGAAATGGAGGCTATTTTTGCTGTCAGCCTATGAGAACTCCCCTGAGTTTTCCCCCACGGTGGTGAATTAGTGAATAGACACAGAGCTTAATGTGAGTTTCCTTCAGTAGCTCTCCTGATCTGCGATGATAGTGAGCTGTAATATTCAGAATACATTGTGAAAAACTAAAATCTTGGCTCACCATTTTTTGCTCCAACCAGATATACTACATCCATAACTAGTGGTTTCCTCATTACCAGATATACTACATCCATAACTAGTGGTTTCCTCATTACCAGATATA
>NW_027029171.1:0-516 GCF_034236695.1 Oncorhynchus nerka
GAGATCAGGCGTACTCAGGACAGTGTGGCCGTAAGCGAGAAACTATCTCTTGGTGCACTATATAAAGTCAAAGTGAGTCTGATTAACAGCTGTTGCATTTTCACCATTTAGATAAGAATCTTTGTGTCACTCAAAATGTGGAAAAAATACTGTAGCCATAATTTGTAGCACAGATTGTTGGATGAAATACAAACTAACCTTGCTTACTTATTTCAAAGCGAGGGCACATATTTCAGCCTTGTGGGAAAAAACGGACAAAGAGTTGACAAAATGCTTACAGCACCTGGTATTCCCAGGCGGTCTCCCATCCAAGTACTAACCAAGCCCGACCCTGCTTAGCTTCCGAGATCAGACGAGATCAGGGGTACTCAGGACAGTGTGGCCGTAAGCGAGAAACTATCTCTTGGTGCACTATATAAAGTCAAAGTGAGTCTGATTAACAGCTGTTGCATTTTCACCATTTAGATAAGAATCTTTGTGTCACTCAAAATTGTCATATACTGTAGCCATAATTTG
>NW_027029172.1:0-517 GCF_034236695.1 Oncorhynchus nerka
GCAGCATGTTGTGACCTCTGGTGACCAGATAGAGGCATATTTCCTGGTTAGGGGTGTTTGTACATGATGTCTCTATATCCCCTCATCACATGAGAAAGAGTTTATCATTTTAAGCCTCTTATTTTAATGTCATTCCCTGAAAAAGTCATATTTCATGCCTTAAGCTACTGACACATTGCAGCATGTTGTGACCTCTGGTGACCAGATAGAGGCATATTTCCTGGTTAGGGGTGTTTGTACATAATGTCTGTATATCCCCTCATCACATGAGAAAGAGTTTATCATTATAAGCCTATTATTTTAATGTCATTCCCTGAAAATGTCATATTTCATGCCTTAAGCTACTGACACACTGCCACATTGTTATACTGTCTGGTGCCCAGATAGAGGCATATTTCCTGGTTAGGGGTGTTTGTACATGATGTCTGTATATCCCCTCATCACATGAGAAAGAGTTTATCATTATAAGCCTATTATTTTAATGTCATTCCCTGAAAATGTCATTATTCATGCCTCA
>NW_027029173.1:0-518 GCF_034236695.1 Oncorhynchus nerka
CAGTGTTTATATAGTACAGACACCTAGCACTATTGTTGGATTAGCAGTGTTTATATAGTACAGACACCTAGCACTATTGTTGGATTAGCAGTGTTTATATAGTACAGACACCTAGCACTATTGTTGGATTAGCAGTGTTTATATAGTACAGACACCTAGCACTATTGTTGGATTAGCAGTGTTTATATAGTACAGACACCTAGCACTATTGTTGGATTAGCAGTGTTTATATAGTACAGACACCTAGCACTATTGTTGGATTAGCAGTGTTTATATAGTACAGACACCTAGCACTATTGTTGGATTAGCAGTGTTTATATAGTACAGACACCTAGCACTATTGTTGGATTAGCAGTGTTTATATAGTACAGACACCTAGCACTATTGTTGGATTAACAGTGTTTATGTAGTACAGACACCTAGCACTATTGTTGGATTAGCAGTGTTTATATAGTACAGACACCTAGCACTAGTGTTGGATTAGCAGTGTTTATATAGTACAGACACCTAGCACTATT
>NW_027029174.1:0-520 GCF_034236695.1 Oncorhynchus nerka
GAGATCCGATCTTCCTAGGGTCAACCTACTTTCTGTGACGTATATAAGGGCTGTGCTGACTGTTTACGCTCTCTGCCTGCCGTTCCACACGAACTAACGGAAGAGCCGTAATTACGTTGTAATACATATTTTCACTCTGAATAAACTGTTTACTTGTCATAAAATTTACCACTTAGTCTGAATCGATCCTTGACCGGCTCACCCATCTACATATCCAATTGCTAACATGTCCGATTTTTAAAATGTTTTACAGTGAAAACACAACATATATTTATGTCAGATGACCACCAAATTCAAAAACACACACACAGCGATTTTTCTGTCACAAAAGCATAAATATAGATAAAATGAATCACTAACCTTTGATTATCTCCATCAGATGACACTCATAGGACATCATGTTATACATGTATTGTGTGTTTTGTTTTGTTCGATAATGTGCATATATATATATATAAAATCTCAGTTTACATTGGAGCGTTACGTGCAGTAATGTTTTGATTCCAAAACATCCTGTGAT
>NW_027029175.1:0-520 GCF_034236695.1 Oncorhynchus nerka
CTCCAGTCAGAATGAATATAACCACATTAGTCTCCTCTCCTCCAATCAGAATGAATATCACCTCATTAGTCTCCTCCAGTCAGAATGAATATAACCACATTAGTCTCCTCCAGTCAGAATGAATATAACCACATTACTCTCCTCTCCTCCAGTCAGAATGAATATCACCTCATTAGTCTCCTCCAGTCAGAATGAATATAACCACATTAGTCTCCTCCAGTCAGAATGAATATAACCACATTACTCTCCTCTCCTCCAGTCAGAATGAATATCACCTCATTAGTCTCCCTCCAGTCAGAATGAATATAACCACATTAGTCTTCCTCCAGTCAGAATGAATATAACCACATTACTCTCCTCTCCTCCAGTCAGAATGAATATCACCTCATTAGTCTCCTCCAGTCAGAATGAATATAACCACATTAGTCTCTCCTCCAGTCAGAATGAATATAACCACATTAGTCTCTCTCCAGTCAGAATGAATATTACCACATTAGTCTCCTCCCAGTCAGAATGAATA
>NW_027029176.1:0-521 GCF_034236695.1 Oncorhynchus nerka
ACTCACGATATGCCAGTCTACCAGTCCTACTCCAGTTACAGTATACCAGTCTACCAGTCTACCAGTCTACCAGTCGTATTCCACTCACAATATACCAGACTACCAGTCTACGAGACTACCAGTCTACCAGTCTACCAGTCCTATTCCACTCACAATATACCAGACTACCAGTCTACGAGACTACCAGTCTACCAGTCTACCAGTCCTATTCCACTCACAATATACCAGTCTAACAGACTACCAGTCTACCAGTCTACCAGTCATATTCCAATCACAATATACCAGTCTACCAGTCCTACTCCACTCACAATATACCAGTCTACCAGACTACCAGTCTACCAGTCCTATTCCACTCACAATATACCAGTCTACCAGTCCTATTCCACTCACAATATACCAGACTACCAGTCTACGAGACTACCAGTCTACCAGTCTACCAGTCCTATTCCACTCACAATATACCAGTCTAACAGACTACCAGTCTACCAGTCCTATTCCACTCACAATATACCAGTCTACCA
>NW_027029177.1:0-521 GCF_034236695.1 Oncorhynchus nerka
ATAAGGTTTCTCTCCTGTGTGTGTTCTCTGGTGTAGTAGTCAGCATGGCCAGATCGACCAAAACTCCTCCCACATTGACCACAGCTATAAGGTTTCTCTCCTGTGTGTGTTCTCTGGTGTAGAGTCAGGTGGCCAGATGTGGCAAATCTCTTCCCACATTGATCACAGCTATAAGGTTTCTCTCCTGTGTGTATTCTCTGGTGTAGAGTCAGATGCTCGAGATGTAGCAAAACTCTTCCCCACATTGATCACAGCTGTAGGGTTTCTCTCCTGTGTGTGTTCTCTGGTGTAGAGTCAGATGGCAAGATTGACCAAAACTCTTCCCACATTGATCACAGCTATAGGGTTTCTCTCCTGTGTGTGTTCTCTGGTGTTGAGTCAGAGAGCCAGATGTTGTAAAACTCTTCCCACATTGATCACAGCTATAAGGTTTCTCTCCTGTGTGTGTTCTCGGTGTAGTCAGCCAGATGTTGTAAACTCTTCCCACATTGATCACAGCTGTAAGGTTTCTCTCCTGTGTG
>NW_027029178.1:0-521 GCF_034236695.1 Oncorhynchus nerka
TGGTGAAGCTCCTGATCGACCTGGGTAAATGGTACACCAGGAATCCCTCTAACCTGGGATCTCAGGGAGACCACACTTTGGGAACGGAGCAGATGGAGCACCTTTGATCTGAGAGGCAGCGAGGCGAGTGCATACCACATCTCAAACCTCGTTTGAGCAAGGGGTGAGCGAAACGCTCTAAGTGTAGTTTTTCTTGTGCACTGTCAGATCTCCAGATTGACCAAAACTCTTCCCACATTGATCACAGCTATAGGGTTTCTCTCCTGTGTGTATTCTCTTGTGCACTGTCAGATCTCCAGATTGACCAAATCTCTTCCCACATTGATCACAGCTATAGGGTTTCTCTCCTGTGTGTGTTCTCTGGTGTGATACCAGATGGCCAGATGAAGCAAATCTCTTCCCACATTGACCACAGCTATAAGGTTTGTCTCCTGTGTGTGTTCTCAGGTGTAGAGTCAGCTGGCCAGATTGAACAAAACTCTTCCCACATTGACCACAGCTATAAGGTTTCTCTCCTGTGT
>NW_027029179.1:0-522 GCF_034236695.1 Oncorhynchus nerka
GAGTAGGAGCATGGTGGAGACATCCAAGAGAGGAAAATCAGGAAGGGAAATGACAGCAAGTAGTGCAGACGAAAGGGTTAACAAGTTGGTGAAACAACAGATGTGCTGGAATGAAAACAATATAGGTGCTACTTTGAGAACACAAACTCTCACATCTTTCACAGCACAGAGCGAGGGAGTCCGGGGGATGACTGGAGGAGCAATGGAGGAAGCATTGAGGGATTATCTTGGCGTGAGTACAGTTGGTGAGACTGAGTGGACGATGGTGAAGAACAGTGGAGTGAAAAGGGCTAAAGTTGGTAATGAACAGCAGTTTATGGTCGGAGTGGGAATTATCAGTAAGGATGTTTTTTTGGGGTGACCGGTTTGCGGTCTCAAAGATGGTGAAGTGGAATCGGTTCGAGTGACCAGGAGCGGTATGATGCCGATTGTGTGTCAACAGCGCAAAAGGAGAAAGCTTATTGTGGTTTAAGGATAACATTTCAGGAAGATGCATGTTGGATTAAAACAAATGATAGACAG
>NW_027029180.1:0-523 GCF_034236695.1 Oncorhynchus nerka
CCAGCTAGATCTACTGTCTCAATTACATTATGACATACCAGTTAGATCTACTTTCTCTCTTATATTATGACAGACCAGCTAGATCTACTGTCTCTATTACATTATGACAGACCAGCTAGATCTACTGCCTCTTTGATATTATGACAGACCAGCTAGATCCTCTGTCTCAATTACATTATAACAGACCAGCTAGATCTACTGTCTCAATTACATTATGGCAGACTAGCTACATCTACTGTCTCTATTATATTATGACAGACCTGCTAGATCTACTGTCTCTATTATATTATGACAGACCAGCTAGATCTACTGTCTCTATTATATTATGACAGACCAGCTAGATCTACTGTCTCTATTATATTATGACATACCAGCTAGATCTACTTTCTCTCTAATATTATGACAGACCAGCTAGATCTACTGTCTCTATTATATTATGACAGACCAGCTAGATCTACTGCCTCTATTATATTATGACAGACCAGCTAGATCTACTGTCTCTATTATATTATGACAGACCAGC